>NC_135212.1:9094777-9249777 GCF_052324685.1 Brachyhypopomus gauderio
AGGAGGGTGCTGATGAGTTTGAGGATGGGGACGAAGTGGAACTCGACACTGCCCCCTACTGGATCACGCATGGCCTGACTGCCATCCATGACAGCTTCAGTTAACATACTCAGAGACTTGGTCTTCAGTTCCTGCAGAGACAGCAAGAAACAGATCAAACTTAAACAAACGGGTGAAATTCATACATCTAAATCATTTTTCTGTTACTGTTACTGCTTTTTGACAACGTGTTAAGGAATGACACAACACAAAATGAAAACGTACTAAGATCTCGATGTTACACCCAGGCTGTAACCGATTTGGCCCAAAAGGCAAAACAAATCAATACTTTTACCATGAAACAAACATGGCCCCACCCCATACCTGCAGAGGGAAGACGGGGCTGAGGGTGTAGAGGTCGGGGTCGGTGCCCACGAAGCTGACGGGGGAGAAGTGTAGCTTGGGCCTGAGGCAGGTGGTGAGCCCCACCCCTGGCAGGTCGTGCGCCTTTTCCACGTCGGGGTACAACGTGATGCTGAGGGTCTCCTCCGTCATGGGCACGATGAACTCGCGGTTGGTGCCCAGGCGGTTGCGCTTGGCCGACTCCAGGTGGATGCTGATGAGGAGGTCGTAGTAGCCGATGCGCAGTGGCCCGGGCAGGTACGTGTTCTCGATGGCGTAGAAGAGCTGCGATTCGTCCACGTGGCTGCAGAGGGCGTGGGCCACGCGGTTGTTGCCCAGCGCGCACACGGCACAGTACAGCATGAGCGTGTGGTAGTGGAACTTCAGCAGGTCCTGTCGCTCCGACAGCTCTAAGACGTCGATGCATCTATACGCAAGGAAAAGGGATGAAAAGTGCATAAAGAAACAGGTATACAGTTTATTTATAGGGTTCATCTATTAAAATAATAAATAAATAAAATCATCACATTTATGATTTCACTAAAACTGATGAAAAGTTTGCAGCCATAGATTTTCCTGTACAGTCCGCGTTATGGTTGGGGTGTGATATGTGGCGGACCTGTTCTCCTCGGGTATGTGTAGCGCCATCATGGTGAGTGGCTCAACACACTCCACCATCCAGCCATGTCTGTCCGACACTCTTCCCACCTCGGGCTTCAGGAAGTGGTTAGGCATCCGACTCCAGATAACCGGGGTGAGCATCTCAACGTCCAGGCGAGGCGGACACTGGGGTACTGGGTTCTTCCGCTCACTCCGGAACATGGCAGCCGACAGGGGCATGATGTTCTAACGGACGGCCCAAGATTGAGGTCAGGAGTTGAGGAGAAGTAGAGAGAGAGAAAGAGAGTGAGATGTTCAGCAAAAAATAGATTGAAAGTCATGTATGCCTGGAAACCACAGGTCATGGCTGCTTTTGTCTACTGAAACAGAGAAATTCTTAGGGAACTAATTCTGAGGGGATGACTGTAGCAAAGGTAAGGTAAGATTGAAGTCAGGAGTCAAGAAGAAGGAGAGAGAGGTCAAAGGTGAGGTGAGGAGAGAACTGACCTTTAGCTTGCCCAGTTCAAACTGAAGCATGTTTTGGCTGAAGGGCTGAACAAACACAGCAGGGAAAAGCTTTGTGTTTTGCTCCACCTGCAAGGAAACCAAAGAAAATCTGTAAAATCTTACCCACCATACTGAGTCAATATATAAGGATGTGTCTAAAAGAAGGTGCTGGAATTAACTCAATATTTGACTACAAACATGGAAAAGGTGTTAAACATCCAGATAAGTCTTATATATCCCACCTATGCCTTGGGCATCACCAGAAGTCACCAAGACTCACCTGGTAAAAGGTGTTGATTTCCTTCCCATTGGCTGTGAATGTCATGAGACCAGTTGCCAAGTCAACCAGACAACCAACAACCAGATCCTCCTGACTGAAACACTGCTGGGGGCCACTGATTAAGTCTGCTGCCCACACCATGTAGCAGTTGCTCCTCTTTATACTGTCCGCCAATACAGATTAGAGTGTACATATTCATAAGTAATTATTAAACACATATGAATATTAATTAGAAGCCTGATTCAATAAGTCATGATCATCTATTATTGTTTCGACCTGATCTTTTGGTTAATTGACATCCTTCAAATCATTTACAGTTGAAAACATTTACAATTGAATTTAATTATAATAATTAAAATTAGACCAAACTAAAGATCACAGAGATTAAACCACAGACCGGCTGGCGCTCATCACCTGTCGTGAATGTTGCCCTTGTCATCTCCCACAGTCACAGTGACCGTGCGAACTTTGAAGAGGTCAAAGTTGAAATCGTACTGGTGGTAGTCAGGGGTGACCCAGCCCACCCAAACCCCACCTGGCTCCTGACCAGCGAATATTCGCACTGAGTAATAATACTGTTGGGGGAACACACACAAACAGCTTGAACATGTTCGGCCTGGTCAGACTGGATGGTTATAGGTGTCAACTTGTGGGAGGGGCTCACTGTAGTGGTGTTGAGGATGATCTCTGGGTCATCTCGGTCATCCGGCACCACGTCTTTTATCAAGCGGGGCAGAACAGGGGCAGGAGGGGGAGGGGTAATCATGGCCGCCTTTTTAGCCTTAAACAGGAAGCTGGGGTGGGATGCAAAAGTGGCCAGTTACAAACCCAACAGTAAGAATATGTCGATGAATCCTTTTGAAGTGTATGTCTCTAAAGGTTGTCTCTGTGTCTCTGATTAATTTGACTATGGTTATTCTCTTTGTCTGATTCATTTGGCTAAGGTTCATCTATATGTCTCTGATTCATATGGCTAAGGTTCATATCTCTGTGTCTGATTCATATGGCTAAGGTTCATCTCTGTGTCTGATTCATATGGCTAAGGTTCATCTCTCTGTGTCTGATTCATTGGTTCTGTATTTTCTGCCTAATCATGGCATGCATTACTAATGTTTACACTTCTTTTGCCAAGAACCATCAGTTTCCAGATAAAAATATTATACCCAGAATCACCTGTAGAATAAGCTGTAAAATCAGCTATAGACCCTGAATCAGCTGTTAGCTGAGTGCAATTAATGATACATCAGAACAGCTAAACAAGCAATAGCTGGGAAGCCAATTGTCCTTGAAATGCAAAGCAGAGTCCTCACAACACAAAGGAATCCAAATGAAAATGTGACATTCTGTAGCTTTAAATTCATTATTTCATTTTATGGCAACAAGAACTGAGGTAATGCCCAGTTAGAGAAGTCCTGCGTCGTTCAGAGTTCTATCCTCACCCTTTCTTTTTGCCTTTCTCAGAGGCAGTGTCTTTGTCATTCTCCTTGATGCTGGGAATGTCTTTGGGCACCGATGGTTCCTTCTCTTTCTCCTCCTGCTCCTTCTTGCTGGCCGACTTCTTCAGCAGCTCGTAGTCTGAGTGAGGATCCACCTCCAGGACCTCGTCCTCTGGGATGGTGAGGGCGCGGGTGAGGGGGGTGGTTCCCGCAGGCACCTTAAATGTCTCGTGGAACTCGATGGGCATGCTCAGTCTCAGGAACATCATGTCCGTGTTGGCATTCTGGGAGCCAAACGTCTTGTGGGTGACCTTCAGGCAGGGGGCGCTGTCCACTGTACCATCTACACGAGACACCTAAACAAGCAGAAGTATGACTCGACAAACATGTAAGACTTATTACAGTCTTACTTACAGTACCTCTTATTAATAGATGCAACAGAGGCATATATACTCTGGACCACACAAACTGTGTCAAAATGTGTTCTACACTGAATTCTGCATAATTTCAGTCATTACGCATGCTCATGAGTAGTGTATCAGAGCCTTTCGGAGGGCGGTACCTCAATGTGGTTGTGGTCTGTGGGCACCGGGGCGAACTGGGGCAGACTCTTGCTGAACCACATTGTGATGTCCCTCTTCATGTTGATGGCGAAAGGCTCGAAGCCCTCCTGCAGGCCGCAGATGGCAAAGTATCTCAGGCTGCTCACATTCTGGCCCAGGTTAATGCGTCCTACCTGGGACAGGCCCAGGGAACACACAGGGATAAAACCTGGTGGACGAACAAGAGGAAGACATCAAAAATCTGAGCCTCTTTATAAGAAATGACAAAGTTTAAGGTCAAACAGCACAAGTCAACACCACCCCATCTACATTGCTATGAAGTCCATCTGAGACCAGTTCTGGAGTTAAGACGCACTAACCATCTCCGATCTCAATGTCTTTGAAGGCCATCTCAGACCCTGAGTCGCTGATCAACATCTCTCCATTCAAGGTGAACATGATGTTCATCTCCACGAGGTCAATCATGCAGCCCACCACGTCACTGGACTGCCACTGCCGGCCAAACGGCTCGTTCCCAATGTGCCAGCGCTGAGCCTGAAGGGACAGCCAGCAGGCAGAAACCAGATGGGATTCATTTACAAAGCCCTTTCAGAACAGCGCACACTGAGCAGAGTGCCGTGCCTTCCAAACAGAAGTTCAGCATTGTCTCAACAACAAGGTATCCCTGCTGTACCTACGGTGTCATAATTTGGTCCATCATCAATAACTGCTGAGAAAGAAACTTGCAGAAATTACTTCACTAAGTCGCCAAGGAATCTGTAATCTATCTATCTGAGAGCGATCTGTGTACTAGTGGATGTGCAGTAAATCTAAAAGTCATAAGCAATTAATTTAATTATAATAATAAAACAAATATTTCATTAATAATTTTACAACAAACTTTTAATAAAATGTACATGCAAAATGAATCATGGATTAAGTATTAGGCACATAATCTATTGACACCATTAATCTTATGTGAAGGTGAATGTGGAATATGTGTACAGTATACAGTCCTAATGTCTTATTACACACACCCTGTTCCCGTTGAAGACGTAGGCCAGCTCATCTGCTCCCAGATCAGTGCTGGCACGCACGTTTGGCCGAGCCCAGCCCACTCTCATCTCCCCTGTGGTTACCGCCTCAAACTCGAAGTACCACTTGCCCGTGGTCACGGCGTACTGCTTTTCAGCCCTGAAGATGCGCACCTTGTCTCCACTGGTGTTGTCTGACGAATGACTGCCTGAGGGCGAGAATTGGGGGAAAATAGGACAAGGGCAGGCAGGAGAAGATGACGAAGAGGAAGACAAAGAGTGAGGTTAAGAATTGTCTTCCCATTTTATGTAAGTGTCTGTCAAAATATTGCCTACAGAAAAGTAAAGACACTGGCAACTGGCAATTCAGTGATTATCACTTTAGCACAATAAACAAAAATCTTTTGGATGCGTGTGACCTACGGTTTGGCTGATGTCTCGCTTTTCTGTGTGTCTAAGAGCGCCGTTATACAGTATGGCTTATACTGTAACAATAAACCTAGTAGTCTAAACATAGTGGGAAATGTAGCCTAAATGACCAGCAGAACCTTAAAGAAACTTTGTGAGATCCACAATTACTCACTGCTTTCCTGGTCCGGTGGCTCAATGTTATAGCCATAGCCAATGAGGGTGCGCACAGCGTTGTTGACACTGTCTCTGTTGGTTTTCTTGGTTCTCTCGTCCAGTAGGTTGTACGGTACCAGACGAGGGTTACGCTTATTCATAATGTCCTGAAGAGCAGGTCAGATACATGACAATGACAGGATACAGGCAGTAACAAACATCTCTAGAACTTCTGTACTTCCCATACAATTTGACCAGATTCAGTGCAATTCTGTTTACATTTACCATGGGGGGATGGGGGGGATGCCCAACCAGCCTTGTATGAGGCATCTGGGTCAGGACAACCAGGAGTCTGCTTACCTGGACAATGCTGTAGGTCCAGCCCTGCCTCACTCTGTCGCGAGCCCACACGTTGTGCCCGTTCTCTGCGAGCTTCTCCACCAGCTGGTTCTGGTTGGGTGTGAGCTTCACGTGGTTGAGATCGAGAGGGGCAGGCTTATAGCCGCTGCTCATGACATACCTGAGGGAGCCAGGCAGAGAGGGTGAATGCTGAATGTGTTCCTGAACTTGCACATGCACAGCCATTTTAAAAGAAAACTCATGTACTTCAATATGAGTTAGCATTCTGGGGGTGGAAAACAGCTGTGAATACAGAGCTGATGTTAGTTTATAAGTGGGGGTGTTCAGAAGCACTGTTTAAGACAGGACATACGTTTTGGGAAGTTTGATCTTCTTCAGGTTTTCTTCTGCTTTCTCATCTCCCATACCTACATGGCAGCCGAGAGCCAGGAGGGTCCTAAGACATCCCAGAACAGAACGGCCAGAGTGCACATGATTAACAGGATGAACATCAAATGACTCTATAGAAGAAAGAGCAGGTGCAGCTAGAACTGTCACTCACTTTAAGATCTCTCCAGACATCTGCAGATTGTAGTTCCTCTCAGGTTCTGGGAGACTGAGAAAGTCCACCAGGCAAGGATGCAGCTTCTTATTATCATCCCGAAACTGAGGAAGACAGAGGAGGAGATCAGTACTTTTCTTTCTGTGTGTGTGTGTGTGTGAGAGAGAGAGAGAGAGAGAGAGAGAGAGAGCGAGAGAAAGAGGTTGAAGAGGGAAGAGGGAAACTCAAAGTAAGGCAGAACGAGCATCTGTAAGGAGGAAAAGAAGCCAGAAAAAAAGGAAAGAAGAAAGATGGATAAAAGCAAAAGTCAAGAAATAAAGGAGACAGGGAGCAGACAGGCTGCTTACCGCCCCATAGGTCCAGCCCTGCTCGATGCGTGTTACAGACCACAGCTCATGGATGTTCTCAGCCAGCTTCTCCCTGATGCGCTCCAAGTGGGGAGGCAAGACAATCTACCACAGGGGCAACAAGACATTTACAGTCACAAACATTACCGCACCACAGGGGTAATGCTTAAACTCACAGACATTACCGCACCACAGGGGTAATGCTTAAACTCACAGACATTACCGCACCACAGGGGTAATGCTTAAACTCACAGACATTACCGCACCACAGGGGTAATGCTTAAACTCACAGACATTACCGCACCACAAGGGTAATGCTTAAACTCACAGACATTACCGCACCACAGGGGTAATGTTTAAACTCACAGACATTACCGCACCACAGGGGTAATGTTTAAACTCACAGACATTACCGCACCACAGGGGTAATGCTTAAACTCACAGACATTACCGCACCACAGGGGTAACGCTTAAACTCACAGACATTACCGCACCACAAGGGTAATGCTTAAACTCACAGACATTACCGCACCACAAGGGTAATGCTTAAACTCACAGACATTACCGCACCACAGGGGTAATGCTTAAACTCACAGACATTACCGCACCACAGGGGTAACGCTAAATCACACTTAGTCCTACATAATCACACGGTTATCACAAGTGTATAAAGCATTGAGTAGTGAGAAGGGAAAAAGAGGATGGGGTGGAGGAAGCACCTGGATAGTGTCCACAGGGCAGGGTGTGAAAGAGGTGTGGGTGAGGGACAGTGTGGGCCCCAGCAGGTTCCTGACTCCATCGCAGTCATGCTTGTACTCTTTAATGGGCTCAATACGCATCCTCTCTTTGGGCAGAAGGGCCTCGTAGCAGGGCGCATAAGCAGGGGGAGGGAAGAACTTAAAGTCGCCATGACGGCCACCCAATAGGAATCGAGCTCTGAGAGATCAAAGGCACGATAGGTCAGTGGAGTTGTGACATTGAATCGATCACCCAATAAAGCAACCCGAGTCTCCAAACCTTCAAAGAAAAGTCTGTTCTGTGCTTTATCATCAAACAGTAAACTCCAGCTTTATGTTACCGATTTAAATTACAGCCACAGATTCTCACTTGACACCAGCAGAGAAGCTTATGACAGGAAAGAAGAGGCCATCCAAGTTGAAGTTCTCGAACATGCCCTGCACCGGATGGCCGTTAATGCGGAAAGAGATGCTAGGCACGCTCAGATCCAGACAGCAGCTCACAACGTCATCGGCAGCCAGGGCGTGCTGACTGGGTGATGCCACCTGACGTGGCACGTGACCTGGAAGTACAAAATTGGGGCTCAATCAAACTCGTTGGTGAATTCAGTCTTGACCACTTTAGTCTTTAGTCGATCGGATGCCCTCGCTCACCAGACCACAGGTGCACCCCGTCAAAACCATATGAGTAGAGGTCGTCCCCCACGCCGTTGCCCCCCCAGCCCTCTCCGCCACCGGGGTAGGGACTGTAGCCCACGGTCATGGCCCAGCCCACACGCAGATGCGACGCCTGAGCCGTCACAAAGGGCTCCACGTAGTCCACAATCACCTCAAAGTACCACTTCTTATACTGCGTGGAGCCCTCGCACGTGCCCAGGAAGATGTTGGGCCTCATGCTGAAACAAGAGGTCAAAACCCTTGGTCAGGTAAAAACCTTTTCAATGATTGCTGAGTCACACAACAGAGTGCAAAAACCAATGTTAAAAACTTCCACTTCCAATGAGTTTCGTTTCTTTCATCAGTGGATAATACAGGTCTAAACTTCTTTTCATGGCTGCCTTTGCTGAAATTAACATATAAATAAAAACAAAGTTTGAGGAGAGGACATGCTAGTCAGTATTTTACCTGGTGACATAGTTAACAATGTTGGTCTGTAGTAGAAGGTCGCGACCCGGAAGTAAATTTTCGGTGATGAGATTTTGATTGGACCTCACAGCCACACCATTGCACACACAGAGAGAGCGCAGGACGTCTAAGACCTGATAAAGATAAACAAGAAATTAGGTGTCATGTTTCTGTGTCTGGATAGGAACGTGGATTTAAAACAATAATTTCATAAGCACCTTATGATTACGTCCATGCTTGTCCAAGAGAGAGATGATGGATTTGATGTGGTTCTCCTGGATGATGTTCAGAACTTCAGGACTCTCAATCAAAACACAGTATAACACCTCCAGAATGCCTGCAGACAGAAAGGTCAAAATGGTGACAACATTATTTAAAAAGTGCTAAATTATTGATGGAGCTGTGCGGAGGACTTTCGTGAGGATAGTGGACACCTGAGGAAGCTTCCAGACGATCCAGTTTGCTCACCAACCAGTCGAGGTTATCACAGAAGAGGGCGCAGTTAGAACGGTTCCCTCTGATAAGAGAGGCTAAAGAGAGACAGAGGAAGACAGACAGAGTGAGAGCAAGAGAGACAGACAGAGAGTGAGAGAGAGAGAATGACAGAGAGAGATGGTGGGAGAGAAATGACGACCTATGTTCAATCAACCAGAACAACAAGCACTCATAGTTTCAGTGCTCTTCTCCTGTTCATCCTACGAATGCATCATTACACAAAACTCTCCAGGTGACCTGTTTCACATCCTGATGAAGAAGGGCAATTTCAGAATAGCAATAACATACTACACTATTCTGGAATAATGACACATGAGTTACATAACAACTGTCTGGCAGAAGATTAAGGCAAATACAGGTATTTTCTTTCATTGTAAATGTTCGGAAATAATATCGCAAATTGTTTATTTTAATAAAGACACGTGGATATGTATAGTACATAGCTGGAAACATGATAAAAATTAGTAGTGTTTCTAGGCAAAAGTCCCCAGGCCCACCCAATCAGCCCCACCCAATCAGCCCGGCCCAATCAGCCCGGCCCAATCAGCCCGGCCCAATCCCTCGAGGCTCACCCAGCAGCTCATAGAACAGGTTGACTATTTCCTTCCAGGACTCGGCTGCCTCCTCTCCAGCAAACTCAGAGAAGTGGGCAGCAGTGTTGTACACGTTCAGCCTGTCCACACACTCCAGCACGATGGTAATCATTCCCTACAGCGCAACCACAGGCGAGCCGGCAAAGCAGTCAGATAAAACCACATTTGGCCAAGCAAGACGGTAAAGGAAACATCTGTCACGAATAAGACTAGCATTAAGAATACGTAGGTCAGACCGAGAGACCTTCCACTGCAAATCCCCCGACGTGCACTAGGGTAATCTGCGTCTGACTGGGAAATTGTCCTTACATACATATTCATCTATCCATTAACACACACACACACACACACACACACACACACACACACACACACACACACACCTCTTCTTGGAATAGGTTCTGCCGACTGCGCAGTGAGCGAAGCTTGGTCTGCTTCTCCTCGTGCTCCAACTCCTCCTCGGGTGGCCGGAAGTAGTGGATGAGGTCCTGCAGGGAGAGGATCACCCCGTCCAGGGGGAGTGTGATCGGCCCCGCCGCCTTGTTCTTTCCACTCAGAGAGTCCAGCCCACTGCAGGTCACACACACACACACACACACACACACACACACACACACACACACAGATATAACTAACGTAAGATTTTAATATCCTTGTTCTCATAAACCAACTCTCTATTCATATTTCACTGTTGTAATAATGCTGTACTAATAACTCTTTGGCACATTCTGTTCCGTTCCAGTTCCGTTCCAGTCCAGTTTTATGACTCAAGAGTCCCTGAGCTCGCCTGCCTGCGTACTCCTGTCTGGACTGGGCAGGCTGAACCTGTTCACTCGCAGGGTCAGCCCGAACGGCTGCTGTGCGCAGTGCTCGCAGTGCTGGGGACTGTGTCATACTTGATGAACTGTGTGAAGAGGCCCGTGGTGCTGTATATCATCCGCGCGGCCTGAGACTCCTCCATCTGCGAGCGTGACATCACCAGCGTGTCGTCCATATGGCCCTCCTGATGCAGAATGACCTGGAGGAGAGGGGGGATGGGGAGATGAGAAAGATTCCAGACAGCTAGCTATCACCACTCGCAGCTTTGGACACCAAGGCCTTGGTCATGCAGGCGAATCCCACCATCTGTGCGTGAGACTAGAAAGGAAGGATCCGCAATGGTTCACTAATTAGACAAACAAGCAATGCAGGAGGATGACGGGACTTAAGGGCGAACTTGACGTTAGCGGTGTATTGCTGCAAGTAGGTGAGAACCACAAAGCCACACAGGTACTACACAGATGTACTGCATTCATGTACTGCACTGATGTCCCACACTGATGTACCGCACTGATGTACTGCACTGATGTACTGCACTGATGTACTACACTGATGTACTACACTGATGTCCCGCACTGATGTACTACATTGATGTCTCACACTGATGTACTGCACTGATGTACCGCATTGATGTATCGCACTAATGTACCGCACTGATGTACCGCACTGATGTACTGCACTGATGTACCGCACTGATGTATCGCACTAATGTACCGCACTGATGTACCGCACTGATGTACTGCACTGATGTACTGCACTGATGTACTACACTGATGTACTACACTGATGTACAGCACTGATGTACTGCACTGATGTACTGCACTGATGTACTACACCAACGTACTGCACTGATGTACTACACTGCTGTACACTGATGCACTGCACTGATTTACTACACTGCTGTACTACACGATGTACTACACGATGTACTACACAGATGTACTACACTGATGTACTACACTGATGTCCCGCACTGATGTACTACATTGATGTCTCACACTGATTTACTGCACTGATGTTCCGCACTGATGTATCTCACTAATGTACCGCACTGATGTACCGCACTGATGTACTGCACTGATGTACTACACTGATGTACTGCACTGATGTACTGCACTGATGTACTGCACCTTTCTCTTCATGGTACCCAGACGAGCTGCTTTGGCATCCAGAGCGGCGTATGTGACCCACAGGCCGGTGGAGACATGCTGCACGAAGCACAAGGACTCGCCATACTTGATCTCAGGCACCCCCATCCCCTCCACGTCACGCTTCTTCACCACCTCCACCTTCTCCTGCTCGGTGATAGCAGAGCAGCACCGAGGAAGGGGTTGGGGGATCGGGGTGAGGGGAAGACAGGGAAGAACAGGTGTCGAAAAAAGAACGTAGTACTTGAGAAATTGAGGATAAGACTGGTTAAGGAGGATGAACGATCATTGCAGGACCCGTGCGGACCTTGGTGGCTCGGAAGCAGAAGGCAGACTGCTTGGTGTTGGCCTTCTCGGGTTCCAGCACCATCAGGCCTTTCTCCTCATCCAGGCACAAGTAGCGCCCGGTGGTGATGTGGCGGATGCGAAACGCCTGACCCCACTTCATGTGACTTCCGCTCCAGCTGTAGGGAGCAGGAGTTAAGAGCAGGCAGTCTTTGGGTCACACGGGAGATCTGTAGTTTCCATGTGCACTGCTAAATAACTGTATTCTAAAAGAAGCTGAAAATGAAAATCAATCTATTGACCTGTTTCCCCTCCATATAAACGCTTTAGGAAGCTTGTTTTATCCACAAATACGTACATACAGTGCATACAAAATTATTGTACGTGATTGTTCGGATTGAGCCAGTATCCCTGAAATTCCAGACTTACTCTGGCTACGCTCATGTCAGTTATAGTTAGAAGCCCCTGGATACTGGCTCAGAACTTTATCTTCTTTAAACTCCCCAGTATTGAGTGTAACGACTGTCTATCCAACAGCAAATTAGTTCATAAGGGTGGCGTCCCTTGCCTGATTCTCAGAGGTTCGAGTCTCCACAAAGAGCGAGCTTGACTGCAGACTGCTCCTGTCTCATACTGCGCTATGCTAAGCGGAAGAGATTGCAAAGAGAAAAGAGAGAGAAGTCAGACATAGAGCAGTGCTAGCTGAGATGTAGGCTAGAAGAGGTTGTTTTTCAGACACATTTTCTTCTCTCACTTGCGCTGAACTCCTTGCTCGGGTGCTGGAATAGCCAGACACTCGTCCATGTGACCATGGAACAGACGCAGGACGTGTCCTCCAGTCAGGTAACCTACAATTACAAGGTTACTTGTAATTACTGACCGTGGTGTGTATGAGCGTGTTGTGAACGAGCATATTGTCTATGAGTACATTGTTTCTGAGCGCACTGTGTATGAGCGTGGTGTGTATGAGTGTGCTGCGTATGAGTGTGGTGTGCAAGAGCATGTTGGGTATGAGTGTGTTGGGTATGAGTGTGATGTGTATGAGCGTGGTTTGTATGAGCATGGTGTGTATGAGCGTGGTGTGTATGAGCCTGGTGCATATTAGCATGGTGTGTATGAACGTAGTGCGTATGAGCGTGGTGGGTATGAGTGTGTTGGGTATGAGCGTGGTGTGTATGAGCGTGGTGTGTATGAGTGTGTTGGGTATGAGCGTGTTGGATATGAGCGTGCTGTGTATGAGTGTGGTGTGTATGAGTGTGGTGTGTATGAGCGTGGTGTACATGAGCGTGGTGGGTATGAGCGTGGTGTGTATGAACGTGTTGGGTATGAACGTGTTGGGTATGAGCGTGGTGTGTATGAGTGTGGTGTACATGAGCGTGGTGTGTATGAGCTTGGTGTGTATGAGTGTGCTGTGTATGAGCGTGGTGTGTATGAGCGTGGTGTGTATGAGTGTGCTGTGTATGAGCGTGGTGCGTATGAGCGTGGTGTGTATGAGCGTGGTGTGTATGAGTGTGGTGTGTATGAGTGTGTTGTGTATGAGCGTGTTGTGTATGAGTGTGGTGTGTATGAGTGTGGTGTGTATGAGTGTGTTGGGTATGAGCGTGGTGTGTATGAGCGTGGTGTGTATGAGTGTGTTGGGTATGAGCGTGTTGGGTATGAGCGTGTTGGATATGAGCGTGCTGTGTATGAGTGTGGTGTGTATGAGTGTGGTGTGTATGAGCGTGGTGTACATGAGCGTGGTGGGTATGAGCGTGGTGTGTATGAACGTGTTGGGTATGAACGTGTTGGGTATGAGCGTGGTGTGTATGAGCGTGGTGTACATGAGCGTGGTGTGTATGAGCTTGGTGTGTATGAGTGTGCTGTGTATGAGCGTGGTGTGTATGAGCGTGGTGTGTATGAGTGTGCTGTGTATGAGCGTGGTGCGTATGAGCGTGGTGTGTATGAGCGTGGTGTGTATGAGTGTGGTGTATATGAGTGTGTTGTGTATGAGCGTGTTGTGTATGAGTGTGGTGTGTATGAGTGTGGTGTGTATGAGTGTGTTGTGTATGAGTGTGGTGTGTATGAGTGCATTGTGTATGAGTGTGGTGTGTATGAGTGTGTTGTGAACAAACATATTGCCTATGAGTACGTTGTTTCTGAGCGCACTGTGTATGAGCGTGGTGTGTATGAGTGTGCTGCGTATGAGTGTGGTGTGCAAGAGCATGTTGGGTATGAGTGTGTTGGGTATGAGTGTGCTGTGTATGAGTGTGGTTTGTATGAGCGTGGTGTGTATGAGCCTGGTGCATATTAGCATGGTGTGTATGAACGTAGTGCGTATGAGCGTGGTGGGTATGAGTGTGTTGGGTATGAGCGTGATGTGTATGGGCGTGGTGTGTATGAGTGTGTTGGGTATGAGCGTGTTGGATATGAGCGTGCTGTGTATGAGTGTGGTGTGTATGAGTGTGGTGTGTATGAGCGTGGTATACATGAGCGTGGTGGGTATGAGCGTGGTGTGTATGAACGTGTTGGGTATGAACGTGTTGGGTATGAGCGTGGTGTGTATGAGCGTGGTGTACATGAGCGTGGTGTGTATGAGCTTGGTGTGTATGAGTGTGCTGTGTATGAGCGTGGTGTGTATGAGCGTGGTGTGTATGAGTGTGCTGTGTATGAGCGTGGTGCGTATGAGCATGGTGTGTATGAGCGTGGTGTGTATGAGTGTGGTGTATATGAGTGTGTTGTGTATGAGCGTGTTGTGTATGAGTGTGGTGTGTATGAGTGTGGTGTGTATGAGTGTGTTGGGTATGAGTGTGGTGTGTATGAGTGTGTTGGGTATGAGTGTGGTGTGTATGAGCGTGTTGTGTATGAGCATGGTGTGTATGAGTGTGTTGGGTATGAGTGTGGTGTGTATGAGTGTGGTGTGTATGAGTGTGTTGGATATGAGTGTGGTGTGTATGAGTGTGTTGGGTATGAGTGTGGTGTGTATGAGCGTGTTGTGTATGAGTGTGGTGTGTATGAGCGCATTGTGTATGAGTGTGGTGTGTATGACTGTGTTGTGTATGAGTGTGGTGTGTATGAGCGTGTTGGGTATGAGTGTGGTGTGTATGAGTATGTTGTGTATGAGTGTGGTGTGTATGAGTATGTTGTGTATGAGTGTGGTGTGTATGAGTATGTTGTGTATGAGTGTGGTGTGTATGAGTATGTTGTGTATGAGTGTGGTGTGTATGAGTGTGT
This sequence comes from Brachyhypopomus gauderio, assembly GCF_052324685.1. NCBI lineage: Eukaryota > Metazoa > Chordata > Actinopteri > Gymnotiformes > Hypopomidae > Brachyhypopomus > Brachyhypopomus gauderio. Next base: position 9,109,782 of record NC_135212.1, read on the forward strand.
TGGGTATGAGTGTGGTGTGTATGAGCATGTTGGGTATGAGTGTGGTCTGTATGAGCGTGTTGGGTATGAGCGTGGTGTGTATGAGCGTGTTGGGTATGAGTGTGGTGTGTATGAGTGTGGTGTGTATGAGCGTGTTGTGTATGAGTGTGGTGTGTATGAGCGTGTTGTGTATGAGTGTGGTGTGTATGAGTGTGGTGTGTATGAGTGTGGTGTGTATGAGTGTGGTGTGTATGAGCGTGTTGTGTATGAGTGTGGTGTGTATGAGCGTGTTGTGTATGAGTGTAGTGTGTATGAGTGTGTTGGGTATGAGTGTGGTGTGTATTAGTGTGTTGGGTATGAGTGTGGTGTGTATGAGCGTGTTGGGTATGAGTGTGGTGTGTATGAGCGTGTTGTGTATGAGTGTGGTGTGTATGAGTGTGGTGTGTATGAGTGTGTTGGGTATGAGTGTGGTGTGTATGAGCGTGTTGTGTATGAGTGTGGTGTGTATGAGTGTGTTGGGTATGAGTGTGGTGTGTATGAGCGTGTTGTGTATGAGTGTGGTGTGTATGAGTGTGTTGGGTATGAGTGTGGTGTGTATGAGCGTGTTGTGTATGAGTGTGGTGTGTATGAGTGTGTTGGGTATGAGTGTGGTGTGTATTAGTGTGTTGGGTATGAGTGTGGTGTGTATGAGCGTGTTGGGTATGAGTGTGGTGTGTATGAGCGTGTTGTGTATGAGTGTGGTGTGTATGAGTGTGGTGTGTATGAGTGTGTTGGATATGAGTGTGGTGTGTATGAGTGTGTTGAGTATGAGTGTGGTGTGTATGAGCGTGTTGTGTATGAGTGTGGTGTGTATGAGTGTGGTGTGTATGAGTGTGTTGGGTATGAGTGTGGTGTGTATGAGTGTGGTGTGTATGAGTGTGTTGGGTATGAGTGTGGTGTGTATGAGTGTGTTGTGTATGAGCGTGGTGTGTATGAGCGTGTTGGGTATGAGTGTGGTGTGTATGACCGTGTTGGGTATGAGTGTGGTGTGTATGAGTGTGTTGGGTATGAGTGTGGTGTGTATGAGTGTGTTGGGTATGAGTGTGGTGTGTATGACCGTGTTGGGTATGAGTGTGGTGTGTATGAGTGTGTTGGGTATGAGTGTGGTGTGTATGAGTGTGTTGGGTATGAGTGTGGTGTGTATGAGGTGTAGTGTACAAAAGAGCAGGGGAGGAGGAGTTGCTCACCCTCTGCTAGCTCACAGCCAGAGCACACTGGGTTCATGTTCCACAGTGTCTGCATGAAGGAGGCGTCTACCATCAGGTCCCCGCTGGCATAGGACAGGTGCTGCAACAACCCAAAGACATCTTCAGTGTGCACAACCTCATGGACGCAGTCAGAATAGTGTTTCATATGCCAGGTGATATGTTAATATGGTGATATGGCGTATGTGAGTGTGTGTGTTTGGGTGCACACCCAAACATAGCAAAGGGGGATGAAGATGAAGAGGAAGAATGACAAGCCTACCAGGTATCTCTCTGACGACACGCTAACCAGGATAAGGTCGTCTCCCACTCTGACCTTCTCACCTTCTGACCTCTGCTTGGAGGCAGGATGCATGGTCCACCAACATGCTTCACCTATGGATACAGTAAGGTCCACCTCACATTTAGACTTCCACACAAATTAAGCCCAGACCACACCTGTCAATTGTTACAATGTCATCAAAATTTTAATGCCTATAAGCACAAGGTACTGAACAGAAAAATGTTAAAATGTGAAATTTCCTTCGCATTACTTATTGCGAAAAACAAACACATTTAACAGACTACATACGTACCTGTAGAATCCTCTTGTAATCCCACATCAAAGGCTAGCTTGTCTGTTAGCGATCGAGAGGTGGTCAGGCAGCTGAGGTACTACAATTCCGCGGAGACATGAGAGAATGAGAGAGAGAATGAGAGAGAATGAGAGAATGAGAGAGAGAATCAGAGAGAGGAATGAGGGAATGAAAGAGAGAGAATGAGAGAATGCACATTGGGAAAACCACATTATCAGGTGTTCTTTCTGTCATGCAATCCTTCTAGAAATGTCTTTCATCAACAGTTGAGTTGCACATTGATGGACTCTGTTCCATTTGTTGACTGAACTAATCTTTCAAGGGCCCTCAACCGAGCCAGCTTTTTATCATATGCTTCTGACCACTGCGTACCTTTATCTCATCTACTCATACGACCACTCTCAACCCAGCTTTATCACAGATGTGTTTATGGCATTGTTTTGGGGACAAAGCTCATGAAGGCAAATCACTGAGGTCAGAAACACAGTGCTGTTTTTACAGTTTGGAGTGTATTTTAAATTAAAAAGCATGCTTTTAAATAACCATCCTCATATGGTTGTGTGCCGTATGTACATATGTGCCGTGTGTGCATGTGTGTCCTCACCATGTCGGAGTGGTAGTGTCTGAGCAGGATTGCGTGGCCGTAGAGCAGCGTCCGGTGACCCCCTCCCTGGGAGGACTGGAGACACAGCACCAGGACAGACAGAAGAGGGGAATTAGAGCAGCACATGCCCACATCGAGCGTGCAGGGAGCTACGCTTTATGTGTGTGGGTGCACTGGTGGATTCGCATGTGCAGGGGTGTAGCAGACATGGAGGATTTTTCCACCTTATTAAGTGCCAATCTGACCCTCATATTTTCTCTAAGCTAAATGTCAGATAAAATCTGTGGCTGTAAATTTAGCCATATTCAGGAAGGGAATTGTGTTAGAAAATATACTTGACTTAGTTAGAAATGTATTGTGATACATGTCGGTGTCACCTAGCTATTAACCTAAGAATAGCTAGATGGTGCTAATAGATGGTGCTACATCACACACACATACACACTGCTGGATAAAAACAGAAGAAAAATACCTCTTTGGTGCTAATGGGAAAGTCTGGGTTAAAACGTCGGTTTCAGTTTAACCTGATCAGTAACAATGTTCACCTTGTCCATTTTGTACATTAGCTAAATAAACAGACTACGTTTCTCCACACACTCTTGATTTATTATTACTGTGTACTTTTCCTGTTGCAGCACGGTCAGCAACTTCTCCTCATTTCTGGTGGGAATTTGTGATACAGTGTGTTCAGCAGCAAAAGAAAACAGATAAACAGAATGTAAGGGTTGGGTTGAGCTTTGTTTTAATATGAGGGACTTAAAAAATACATATCTGGAAGTTGAGACAGAAGCAGAGTGGTACAGTAAATATAATATAAAGGTATAGGAAATGGAGGAGGGGGGCTTCCTAACCTCCTGAGGGTCTTGTCTACTTCTTTAATTGAATGTGTGCTGGCTTTTACTCCTTTAAAGAGAATGGCAGCTGTATCCAGCCCACTTTATAAATTACTGCTACACTCCTTGTGTGTGTGTGTGTGTGTGTGTGTGTGTGTGTGTGTGTGTGTGTGTGTGTGTGTGTGTGTGTGTGCGTGTGTGTGCGTGTGTGGGTGTGAAATGTGGCACCAGCCACTCCCTTAAAAAGTCTTCTTCCTTTGAGACACAACAAGAGGTGAACTTAAAAAACAACAGCAGAGCATTAAGGGAGAGAAAAGGAAGAGAAACCACACCAAAGACGACTGGGCATCTCCACCTCCTGTCACACTTGAGGGACGTGAGTCTCAGTACCACAGGACAAGCACACATGAGTACATAACTAACAGGAAAACAAACAGGTCAAAGTTCACACCAAACTGGGAGGGTTCACAAAAGGCTGCCACAAGGACACCAGTCACACCCTGCGGTCAGCTTACCTTTTCTCAACATCCAGTAAGGTTTAGAAATGAGAAGACACAATTATTGGTGTTATTAGTAATTACCACCACCACAATTACCACCGTAATCATTATCATATTCATCAGCACTGTCAGTAGCATGGCTTGTGTGAGGAAGAGAAATGGACAATGCAGAGTCTCCGAGGTTAAGCACACCTTAATCCACCAGGACAGCGGTGTGTCAGGGTCAGTGTGTTACGCCACCATGTGTTTCTGTCCACACTAGCAGCTGGAGCACGGGTGTAACTCATTCCGCCACCTGAGGTGTCACATTCCCTCCCCTTTGACGACCCCGTTTTCCTGATGCCACTTGCCTCTTGGCTACATGCCATTGCTATTCTCATTCCTGGCCTTCCCATAACAGTGGGGGAAAGCTCCTTGTTTACAGAGCCAGGTGAATCTTGGCTCCATGGAAGCCCCTCACTCTCTTGTAAGGTTAATACCCTGCTGCTATTACAAGCTATAACATACAGCCCTGATCTCAACTACCAAAGGGAAGAAAGCAGAGAAAGTGCCAAGTTTAGGTTGGTCTTTAAGAGAAAGAAAATCAGAACGGTGAGTGTGAGTGATTTAGTATTCGTTAGTGAGTCCAGAATTGTCATATGGGGAAAAGCCATTAAAAGTGAAGAACTGAAAGGGGAGAGGGTTTTAGTGAAGTGCTGAATGAAATGGTAGTGTGTCACAAATCCAAAGAGGATGCTGTGTTTCTTTAGATGATGAAACGTCCTTGACTGCCATCAGTGAGTTGCTCAAAGAAACACAGCGTTTTCTTTGAAAACTTGCAACCTTCAATGGCTTATCAAAATGAAGCCCCGGGGAGGTCAAAGGTCAAAGCAAGGGTGAAGGGGTGAAGGTATCGTAAAGGAATCATAGCCTTATCCATCTTAGTCACTGCCCTCCCATATTGTGGATTTGTATTCATACTCTCACTCTTTCTCTCTCTCATTTCTCTGCCGCTAACCCTTGTGTGAAATGTCATTTGGGAATCAAATGACCTTCCAGCCCAGCGATGCCAATAGTAGACAAAGCGAGGAACATGTGTGACAAGGGTGGGATCAAAGCTGAGGAGGACGTCAAGGCTTGGAGGTGGTGGACAATAACTGCAGCACCATTTCATTTCATCCAGACGACACACCGAGTGAGAGAGACAGGAAGTAGTGGAGGGAAAGTGCTTAGATTGGGGTAGGGGGAAACAGAGGTACAGGTGAGTATGAGACGTATGTAAAGACATACCCATTGGTCCAAATCGACTGCCTACGGTCGGCAGAGAAATGGGACGAGGCATCAGGAAAGAGACAAAAGGCAAAGGAGGTTTAGTTACCCTTACGTAGCTGTCTAGACATGTCTCCAAAGCCAAAGACAGCAATGTAACTCACATCACCTCCAGATACCCCCACAGCTCTGAAATAACCTCTAATTAGTACAAAATAAAATAGTAACCAGCAAATAGTAATTCTGAGAACTATTAAGAAAATACAAAGTAGAACATTAGGGAGAATAAATTAGAAAAAATAAAACATTTGATTCCAGTGAGCTACTTCTGGGACTCTCAAAATGTATCGCAATATGAATGTATGTTAATAATGCTCATATGAACCTGTCGTGATGCATCTCATGCACACACAGACACAGAGACACACATACACACGCACACACTCTACTTTCCTTCTGTGCCCTCCCACCTACTGCCTAAACTGCCATCTCTTTCTCAACATATATCTGTTTGCAAATGCTGTGTTCGTTGGTTCATATAAACTTCATTTCGTATGGTTAACCTGGGCCTGCATTTTCATAAACATTTTGGCAAAATCATCCAACAATAAAACCCCAAGAATTACTTCGCTCACAGATGTTCTGTTCAACCAACTCAACATGTAATTCAGCTGACCATGGTCTTCAGAAAGCAGGCCCTGGTTTAGTAATATACGCATGAATAATGATGGCCTAGTATTTCAGAGACAGAGACCTGCTGCTGTCTTCTTACTGGGCCCCATCATACCCACCCCCACTTCCGAGTCCCAACCTTGCCTCTCACCTCGGTCATCTCCACGGTGTTGGCCAGCATCTCCTGCAGGGCCCGCACTGAGAGTGACTGCTCCAGCACGAAGGCACAGATCGCGAGGTCAGGGGGCACATTCTGGAAAGTGGACGAAAGAACAGGCATGTAAACAACCCCCAAACAAACAGCAAACCAGCAGTACCAAAGCACAGGACCAGAGCCATCTGCACGGCAAGCATCACTTTCACTGGATTAGGAACTTGTCAGGATATCACCATCTCTTGGTTTTGAAGATGTCCTTGACAATTTTTAAGTTTCTTCAGTTTCTTGGTTTATAGGGGTTATAACGTGGGTTATAGGGGATATGAATATGAACAATTTGTTCAACGTCAGCATTAGCATGTTCTAAATATGTTCCAGATTGTTCATGTATGCTCTGAGTACAGGGAAAGCAGATCAATACCTGGGCATTGGACGTTGTTTCCAGGAAGCACAGTCTGTTTCCAAAGCCCTCACAGGACAGGCACAGTTTGATCTGCTCCTTCAGGACGGTTGCAGTACACTGGAGCACTACCGTGTCATCCTGCAGTCCCGTGACAAGACAAGATTGGGGTAGGGGGAAACAGAGGTACAGGTGAGTATGAGACGTATGAGACGTCACAAAAACATTCAGAGCAGGGTGGCAGGCTATGAACAAAGTTCTGCTGTAGGACTGTTAAATGCTGTGATTGCAATACACACTATAACATATAACATGTACTACTTTTTTTACTACTAATCAAAGTCATTTATGGTTTTTGGACTGTGTGAATACCACAATTCATTCAAACATCCACAAAATATTTATCTGGAACACCTGTGATTGGTCAGAATTCTTACGGTACACAATCCAAAAATGGTGTAATTGGTGAGAGGGTTCATTTGAATATTGCAACATTCTGCAATATCAGTATTGCAAAGGCCAGCAGTGCAATAATGATTAGTGAATGAGATATAGCACAGCTCTAAATCAGATAACACATGCAAACCATGACAAAACTGACAACTGCTTTTGACAATGGGACGTAGTCCAATTAAGACCTCCGACCTCCTAAGCTGACTGTGTTGTTCAAACAAACACCTCCGCAGGTCCATCTTTCATTGGCAGTCCTTTCAGGAGTCGGCTGGAGTGTAAATACACCAATAAACACTTGCACCTCGAGCTGTCCATCTGACACAGTGCATTCTCAGCTGTTCCCCCGTCATTCATTAGCAAAGCATGTCACGGCTCTCCCCCACTCTCCCCCTCCACAGCCACAAGCCCAGTCTCACTCTAGACTCTTCTCTTCAGCTGTTTTCCTCCCAAACCAAATTTCTTGACTCATTCTTCCCCCGCTCCCTCACCTGTATCTTTAAGAGTTTACATTTTCATCTCTCTCTCTGTCTCCGAAGAGACTCGCCTCAGTAGTGCAGTTGTTTGTGGAGTGGCACGTTCATCTCATGTGTGTTCATGTTCATGCGTGTTCATGTTCCCACAAGTCCATGTGATGAATGACATCATGGATTCCCCCAGGGCTCAGGTACACAAAGCCTGGTGTCTCCTCATCTCTGCCACACCTCTCTTTAGAGTCAGTCCATCATTTATCTTCGTCCAGCCCGAATCTGTCTCCCTGAGATATTCTACAGCCCCTGCAAACAGGAAAAGGGGACACCGTGCCCTCTGTTCTGTTCTGCAGTCTCACCCAAGCCACCTGTAGTACTGTCTTCCAGACATTGCACAGTGGGGCTGAAAGTTTGAAAAAGTACTTATAGTACTATGTGTCTCTATATTATTAAGCTATTATTTATTATTGCAGGTAAACTACTGCACAGGTACAGCAATCGTCCTCAGGTTTCTCTCTGAAAGTAGAAATATACACCTGTGTGTGTGTGTGTGTGTGTGTGTGTGTGTGTGTGTGTGTGTGTGTGTGTGTGTGTGTGTGTGTGTGTGTGTGTGTGTGTGTGTAAGACCCTGGACCTGATATGGAGATGGAGCACTGCTCCAAATTTCTAAAAGCAGACGGCTACTTCAGTGACTCACACTGCTTGTTGGCTCTGATAGATCAGATGACAACGAAGTCGTGCACACAAGACCGGCAATGATGACGGATGGAAGCTTTTTCCTCCGACTATGAACCCCCCCCCCACTCCATCTGCACTCTCCAAGCACGGCCGCTGGCAGCCTGGTTCTTACTGCTGCTAAAACATTCTCCTCTACTTCATTTGCAGAGCATGCCAAGGGCTTGAAGAAGACAACTGCTTGGCACAAAAATTGCAAAACAACATTAGCTGGAGTCACATCTATCCAGGTCTACGCCGTATTGTTTATTCCACAGGCAATACATGCAAAAACATAAATGACTGACTTTGTACTTCCTGGTGGAGAAATATAGTAGGTATGTTTGAGGTAGGCTTTTACAGTGGAAATTTGTTTTCTTTTGTCAACAATGTTCACAGAATCTTAGCCCAAACACAAAAAGACTGTTTTGGCTCTATGTAATTCCAGCGATAAACGCTGGGACTGCTGATAACATTCAGAGCACAATGAATGAACTAAAGTTGCAGGGAATCACTAATTGCTGCAAACAACAGCTGAGTTGACACAAACTGGAACAAGGCAATGCAAAGCAAAACAATGGATAATGGACCATATGTGTGTGTGTGTGTGTGCGTGCGCGTGTGCATGTGTGTGTGTGTATATGTGTGTGTGTGTGTGTATATATATATGTGTGTGTGTGTGTGTGTTTTGCTGACCATGCGTGGTGTCCAGTGTGTCTGTTCTTAGGCTTCGTATTCTCAGCCTTAACTCATACCAGTATAGACCGCTCCAGCAGCAGTGTGGCACTGAAGTGTAAAAGCTACTCAGATTAAGGTAAACAAGTTAGTGTGTGTGTGTGTGTGTGTGTGTGTGCGTGCTGTGTATGTGTGTGTTTGTGTGTGTGTGTGTGTGTGGGGGGGGGGGGGGGGTTGTAATAACACTGGGATGCTTTGTACTAACCTAACAGACTGAAGACATGGACTTACTGAAAATGGCACACGACTGCAGGTATAACATTACAGCAAAACCATATTTAGGACAGGAGTCATGGTAAGACAAGTAAGCACAGCAAGATCTGGATGTTTAGGCAACTGGGACAGAGAGCAAAGTCCTGCCAGTCAACTGGTGTATACCTTCATATATATTTATTATTGACTTATGAACAACTGTTTTATTCAGGCAAATATGTTTCAAATATGTCACAAAACTAGGTTCTTGGTATAGGACCATCAGTGGACCATAAACATAACCATAACAAACGAACGTTCAACATTTACTGGTTTTAGTGAAATTGGAACGCTCCTCTGAATGCTCCCCTGAACCTACCACTAAAGCATACACCGAATGCACAAAGATCTAAACGTGCAACAAGTTTAATGGCTGCCTCTTAAATGAAAAGCAAACCGCAATTTTTGCACTGCCAATTTTTCACAATGCAGCTACAACATTGGTGCCTCTTATCCAAATTCGCCCATGAGGACAATTACAGTCAAGGCCTGTTGAGGGAGGACATTGCTTCAAATGGACTCTGCAGCGAGGACTCATCCCTCAGGTACTCAACTCAAGAGACGATACTCTGAAGCGTGACTCAGTGCAGGTCAACAAAGGTGTTGTGATTCCTGTGGGTGCTACAGCACAGAGGTCTCCACCATCCTGCTGAGAGCCAGCCCACATGTGGGTGTCACCGCAGGAGTTCCCCTCAAATGTCAACGAAATTCTACTAACTGTGGAAATGTTCGTGCCAGCTGAGGTTCTGGGCTTGATTATTGAGCATAGCCTAGCTCATTAAGAGGCCTAGCTGTATTCCCATCACACTGTACTGATGCCAATCAGGTCATCCACAGAATCAACATGAGCAGAAGAGAACCGTGAAATATTTTAACTTGAACAGGATCACCAAACAGGACCCAAGATAGCAATCAAGGGAAAAAAGCAAGCCAGAAAGGCCACAGTGTGAGCACCACACCTACACGAGTCTGTGTGTGTGCACCGAGTTGGTCAAGGGATTCCCTCATACTTGCTGATACAGGTCTACTTTTGCTAAGCATTAGACTCAAGCCCACTGCATTGACAGCAGGTCCGGAGAGACTGACAGAGAGGTGGATGAGGTGGGTGGATGAGTGCAGAAGGAGGGAGAGGGAGGGAGAAGAGAAGAGAGACAGTCGATACATGGGGTGTGATCCATGAAGGGCTGACCTTTTTAAAAACGCTTTTGTCTGGCCCGAACTAATCCGTGTTGAAAAAGCACACCACTCTTTGCATGGGAGGCTTCGTGCCACTATGGTTCTAAGTGAAATTTCACTTTGTCAGTAGTCAGGCTGCCCCTAGGCAAAGAGGTAGCGTGGTATTTGTGGGGCCAGCAGAGATTTGTCCCAAGAGCAAAAGAAAAATTCCAAATGACAACATTAAACATAAACGTCCAAGATGCTAAGCAATCTATGATCAGGAATACACTGATGCAATTCTAAAGGAAGCAGTGAGTTTGACTGATCTCAAATATTTTAAAAGTACACTTTGTGCTTGACAAAACCACACAAAGGAATGCATGTATCCTGCCTGCCTGACATAGGCTGAAAAATTCACAGAATTTCTAAATAATTCACACACAACAATGGGCCCGTGAAGCACACACTGATCAACATGTCCTAGGCCTAACATATGCTTAATATGCCTTAATAAAGTGATTTCCATTCTACTCAATACTAAGTGTGATCAATGACTATGCTAGACAAAAGACAAAGTATAAAATTTTCACCCACAATAGCAATAGCAACAACTTGTCACACGCCTGGATTAGGCATACCACATACTGAGACGTGAAAATGAGGGAATTGCTTGGCATTGCTTATTTATTATCGGTAGCTGTATAAAAATCTATGTCTCAAAGCGACAGCACACCGAATTATCAAAACTAGAAGTTCTAGAACAACTGAAAGCTTAAAAAAAATTGCTGCCAAACTTTTTTTTAGCAGTATCTGAACCACTATCATGAAACAACAATGAGCTAGCTGTCCCTCACGAGCTAGCTGTTTCTATGGGGTGAACTCAGTGAGATTTATAAAACACAAAACTATAACAATGCCCTCACTGAAATCTGTCACTGAAAGAATCACCAAGTACTGGACCACAATGGAGCTACTTTAATCGAGAAATGGTGTTAAAACACAGGCCTCATGAAGAGTGTGTTCACGTTTTACAATGTCTCAAAGCACAGGGTTAGGGAGCCAAGTCAAAACTAGCGCTGTTTACACTTGCTTACAAACTGCTTTATATTTATTTTAGTATTTATGTTAATTAATGTTGAGTTTCAGTCAACAGTATTTTGATTTAGTATTATGAACACTTTATTATTATTATTAATAATAATAATAATAATAATAATAATAATAATAATAATAATAATTATTATTATTATTATTATTATTATTATTATTATTATTTAAGTATATAAATAAGGCAATCACAGTAAAATTACAAATCAAAGTAAAATATATAATGTAGCTTGGGAAAAACAAACTAAATGAAAATGAGGTAACAGTTTTGTATACTGACAGGAAAGCAGCCGTGTTCTGTGCACACCAAGCTAAGGAGTTAACGTTCAGTGGTAAGGAAAGACTGCATGCGCGCTTGCATGTGTCCGGGTGTGGGTGAAGTGAAAATAATCACAGGACTAGCTGAGCAAAGGGAAATAAAACTGACGCTGGTGTTTATGGAGGGAACTCGCGAATGAAGAACTGCCCATTTTCCCTCATATCATTTTATCCAGTAGATAATATTGCATTCAAAGACCACCTTTCTCCAACTTTAGGACGCCCCTTCCATTTGGTAAGAATTTCAGTTTTAAGCCACATCTTCAACTCCCCACTCCTCTACCCCCCTTCCTACCCCCACTACCCCCCTTCCTACCACCTCTACCGCTCAAACTCTATTTTGGGGTGCTACACCTGTCACTCTTGGATTCCTCTGCACTGCTGACTGGCAGATAGTCTGCGCGCGTAGTCCAGCTCCAGTGGAATCCCCCTATCACAGGCCACGCCCACTGAAGACAAGTCAGCCACTCATACAATCCGCCGTCTCAGAAAATCTGAGATATTTTAATAACCAATTTCCACGTTTTCCTCAAAGACAAAAAAAACCCCCAGCAAACTACATATCATGTTTTTTATTCATCAATAGCACTGCTGACAGGGGTGGATGACACTAAACTAGCTGACTTTTTTTAAAACACAGTTTTAATTAGAATCTTTTCAGCGTTGTTTGTTCTTCTAACAGTCTGGTGGTATAGAGCCGAATAAACATGCTTTTCTGGTTCTCATTAGGTACGAAGAACACTTCTCTGTCAGCACTACCTGAGCAGCTTCATGAGCAGTCATAAGCAGTGATAAAGCTGTCATAAAGCAGTCCTAAGCAGTGATAAGGCAGTCCTAAGCAGTGATAAAGCATTGATAAAGCAGTCATAAGCAGCAATAAAGCAGTCAGAAAAGCAGACAGAAGTCAGAAGAGTCTGACAGAAAACTCACATTTCAATAATCCATGTAGGGTTTCTCTGCAGACATGGAGTTCTACAGAAGTTAATCAGTGATGTGCTCATTTTGTTTTCAACAAAATGAATATGGTAATGAGTAATTCTACTACGTTCTCCAAAGGTCGCTGTCAACATGAAGAGACTTTTAAAATCTATTCCAACTGAATGTGATATTGTGAAATCCAACAGAACCAAATTCATAGATAGTCACTAATCCGAGTCATTTAAAGGCAGATGACAGGCCTGTAAAAACATATGAAGAAGAGTGCGCACACAAGACTCAATGCTAGCCAAACCACCATGGAGGCACCTGTGCAAGATCTGGTCATGTATAGTATGACTGATGTACCAGATGTGCTCCTTGTGTGTGTGTGTCTGTGTGTGTATAGATGAGATTTTCTGTTAGGTTTAGCATAACTAATAACTAAAGCCTAAGATCACCGTCATTAAATCGTTGACTAGGAAAACGTCTTGCTCCACACATGCACATTTACACACACACACACACAAACACACACACACATCACACACACACACGTGTGCGCGCGCACCTACACACACACACACACACACACACACACACACACACACACACAGTTCTCTCAATGGATTCAAGCAGGGGAGAATTAGGACACAGGCTCTCTCCCTTCTGAGTATCAGGCGCTTATAGTGGCAAAACTATAAAAAGAAACTGCTGTTAGAGCCTGGAACCTTGGAACCCAAATACCCTCTTGAATGTGCTCCAACACGATAATGCTCTCAGAATCTTTCTCCCCAGATCTCTGTATTAGCCCTTGCTCCATTCCTATCCTAAACAAAGACATAGCTGTCACATCTCTCTCTCTCTCTCTCTCTCTCTCTCTCTCTCTCTCTCTCTCTCTCTCTCTCTCCAGAGCCTAAAGGCTTTCCTACAAGAATTACTTCAGACTTGACACATGTACAGTACAGAAAGACAGCTCGACCCGGAGATCCATGGCAACGACCCGGTGCCGCTCCATGGCGCCTGCCTGCATGCACAATCAAACTAACATAACACACAATTTCCAATTCAGCCCGCCCCTCCGGATATTAGCAACACCTTGAAGCTACGTGTTTATGTTCATCGCTCCTCTCAGAGTAGCAGTGCTGACCTGAGATCAGCTTTGGTCACCGTCGCCCATATGAATTCAAATACACAAAATCAATTCACCTAATTTCAGTTGCTGTAAAATTCACCATAAATGCCAGATGTCACCTCAACGAGTTGTTAAGAGTTTCAGCTGAAACCAGACATGGCAAGCACAAGGAGGCCATTTCTCTTTCTGCACTTGTTCTCCCCGTATTTTACGGCTGTGGCGCTGAAAGGTGCCACTCTATGAATGACAAAGACTCGTTTCCATAAACTCATAGAGCTATTCTCCTCTTAAGAACATAGGGGGTGGTACATTACACCGGTAATCTCAAAACAGGAAACACATTTCTATGGAAAAGTCACATAATTTCTGCTATATATCATAGGAAATGGTCTGAACGTATTCCTAAGTCTTGGGATACTGGGCAATAAATGAATATGAACATATTTAGGACAGGGCTTGACAACTGTGAGGATTTGTTTTAGTGTCTCGTGATGAATATAAAACATTGAGCTTTAGCCATAAGAATCCTTTGTAATGATCTCCAGGGAAAGTGATGTGAGACTGTTCTGAAACAATTATCCTCATTCCACTGTCCCTGTTTTTAAACAAGACATGCTAACTCTCCATTTAAGAGTTGGGTTTGAATTCATTGTATTGTCCTATAATGGCATGTCTGTTACAGGTCAATCAGTCCTAGAAAGCACTAATGTTATTTACATTAAAGGTTTGGTTAACCATTTCTTACTACAGCTAATTTCTTTGGGGTTGCCCTACAAGCAGATGGCCTCTCTGATGGCCACATTTATCCTGCTTGAGTTGGTCTGTCTGGGTGTCCCTGTCTGAGCCTTGTTGTGTCATAAGTCTCAAGGCTTTGTTGCGGCCTGGCCTATCGACTGGTCTTCTAATCTCAGACAGAGAGGAGAGGGGGAAACAACGAACAACTTAAGCCCCCCCCCCACTGAAGCCACTGGATTGCTTGCTGCATCATCTGCCCTCTAGCAGAAAGTCTCTCCTTTCCTTCCCCTCGGGTAAAAATAGATAGCCATGCTAACAGACCCAGCAGTCGCCGTCCATCTGCACACACATCTACTCAAAGGGGAAAACATTCTGGAAGTAAGACGATAAGTTGCCCTGTAATTGTCGAATTTGGGATGCCTGCTTGACCGCTGCCGCGGTTACACAGCACAATGAGCACAATGTGTCTAATAGGCTGGAAGCCTCAGACAAATCCAGGTCGAAAGGAGAACGGTCAATCATAAAAATAGTCAACTACTCTAAATAGAGAAGAGCAGCTGGCTCCAGAAAACATCTGTCAGAAGTTTGCTGAGGCACCCAGCGCTGGTCTTCTAAATCGACAGCCACGGGTCCCTCTCTTAACTAGGGCGACACCGATGTAGAACGGGTGTTCAGAGTTTCCAACTATCGAGTGGAGGGGGGTGGGGGCTGGATGCCAAATCCATTAAAAGGGATATGAAACATGTGCATTGCAAAACGAAAACCACAAGTGCAAGCAAAGACTCTGAAGTGCAAACACACAGAGCCGTCTTCTCTAATTACCATACATGATATAGGCCTGCTTAAATAGCAGTAATGGAAACCCCATTATAACTATGCCCTCCAGTCTCCTAGAGCATGTGGACGCACACACACACACACACACACACACACACACACACACACACACACACACGCACACACACACACACACACACACGCAGGGTTCAGAGCACTCACCGTGCGCAGGAACTGGATCTCCTCATCACCTCCCTCTCCTTCAGCCATCCTGCTCCTGGGCTTAGCAGCAGAGGCTTCTCAGGAGAAATCACAAAATCCTTCCGTTTCCTCTTCACTGTGTTTCTCTCCCTACAGTCTCCTCTTTCCTCCTTCTCCACTCTCTCATACACACTCCCTACCTCTCTGTCTCTCTCCCTCTCCCTCTCTCTCTCAGTGACTGTGTGTGGGTGTGTTGGAGGACAGCATGTGTCCTGTGGCTCTCACGGTGGTGTGAGAGAGAGAGTGACAGACAAATCAGTGCTCCTCCGGACTCCCTCCTTCCATCTCTCTCTCCCTCTCTCTTCCTCTCTCTCTATCTTACGATCTGAGCCTGTCCATATTTGCAAAACTGACCCAGCCCCTTCCCTGGTCCTGGTCCTTCCTCAGGTCTCACAGCCTATAAAAGGCAAGTTTGTGTGTATTTGTGTGTGAGTGTATGTTTGAGGTCTCAGAAGGTCACAAACATATTAAACCGTTTACAGTATACCACAGCATTCATACAGAACTTGTGTTTAAACAATTCAGATCAAAAAGGAGAGCAACTGAATCTCTGGGGTGTTGGTTCACTGCTGCCTGTGATAATGACCCCAAAACTTTATGAAATAAATAGTAAATGTATCCATGAGAGAAGACAGGGATACAAGCTTTAGCACTGAGCATACAGGAGACAGAACTATCCACGTACTGCCCTTGAAGATAGTAAAGGGCAGTCTTAAACCTCTGTGGAGCAATGACTGGATATGGTGCCATTCCTCATGATGGGAGGATCAGTTATTTGTCTAAAAAGTTATTTGACTTCCACTTTGTTACAATATTCAAGCTAATGGCTGACAATGTTAGCGGAACAGAACTTGAATTGCCACCTAGGTCTCTGAAGAATTGCAATGCAGGAAGAATTATTGTGAGTAAAAATCAAGTATTATTTTTCAAATGTAAAGAATAGGCAAAGAAAGCAATTTGTTTATATAGAAATTAACCTACATATCTACCAAATTGAATTATAAAAGTGTTAAGACACCTGTGTGTACAGCAACCTAACCTCTTAGCTCCATCTCCAATCCCCAGTTTTTACGACATTTATACGTAATATGGTGCATAAAAAATACTTAACAGTCATTGAACCACATTATATGTCTGAGTATGTGTGTGTGCGTGCGTGTATGCAAGAGAGGAAAGAAGGAAAGAGACATTACATTTATTACACCATATTCAGTTAATACCTCACAATATCTCTACCAAGCATCAATATATTAACATTCTGGTACAGGATCTACACCAGGGTTGCCAGGTCCTTGCCAGGGTGTCCACGAGTGTAATCTGTCGACCGGGGGGGAGGGGTGCGAGTGTAAGTTGTCTACGGGGGTGGGGGGGGGGGGTTGGCGTGTGTGTAAAATGGAGACAAATTAAGCATTATATCGCGATCGATTCTTAGCGTTGACTTGTAACTTCCGCAGTAGCCCAACTCAAAAGTAGCCCAAAAAAACCGCACCCCGCGACCCCAGAATTTTTACCTGCGGCAGGATTTTCAAACAAGCCCAATTTGGCGTGAAAACCGCGAACCTGGCAACTCTGGTGCACACTCAAACGCCAAGAACTAGATGGCAAAACACCTTGAACGTCAGTAATTGCAATTCGCGTGCGCACATGCACGCACGCACACGCTCACACGCACACACACACACACACACAGTATTGTCACTAGCTGCCAAGGCTCACCTCCACAATCTCCATCTAATTGTCACGTTTAAAATCACTCTTTTTCAATCAAAGCACATCTGGGCAGAGAGCAGCTGAAATGGGGAAAATTTGCTAAGTTTAGTGAGTATGCTCAGGTGACGATGACAGGCCCAAGCAGTTGAAAAGAATGCTGGGAACCTGAGTCTTTAACTCGTTTTAGGAAGCATAGCAAACACGACAG
Organism: Brachyhypopomus gauderio; assembly: GCF_052324685.1. Classification (NCBI taxonomy): domain Eukaryota; kingdom Metazoa; phylum Chordata; class Actinopteri; order Gymnotiformes; family Hypopomidae; genus Brachyhypopomus; species Brachyhypopomus gauderio. The sequence goes on from NC_135212.1 coordinate 9,126,939, forward strand.
AAGTAATTTGCTTTAAACACTAGATGGCAGCATTTTTAAAGAAGATTCCCAACATAAGCAAACAAAAAACTCATTTTAAACCCTGAATGAAAAAATGTTTGTTTTGTATGTTTATATATATTTGCTTTCCACTACTGGCACTTTTTCATTTGCTTTTATTCAGCTCAATATTATGACTCCAGTTATTTATATATTTTAAAATGTGAATTTAATTAAAATTAGTCTGAGCAAACTCTAATGCCCCTAGCAACACCATAGATGAATCCCTTGAAGGCAGTGGTTCAGTGTCAATTTCTATGTTTCTGCTAGTGACTAGGAGATTATTTATCACTGGATTATCTTCTCACTGTGCTGTTGGGCTTTTTAAATTTCTTCACTTGAAAATCCACTTGTTCAAGTGGCCCAAGTGTCAGAAATGAGAATATGGCCAAACAGACAGACATTATTGGTGATCATCTGAAAAGAAATTAAGGGAGTTCAGAGGATTAAACAGAAAAACGTCCTCAACCTGGGAGTTTTAAGATTATGTATTTTCTTATACATCAGCTTTGGTATCATTTACATTTACATTTACATTTATGGCATTTAGCAGACGCTCTTATCCAGAGCGACTTACAAAAGTGCTATGTAGTTGCTTGGAATCTCCAAGGTAGAATAGATAGTCCTGAACACAAGGTACTCTAAGCTGGAAAAACCACTAGACGAAAGTCAAATGATACCTAACAGTTATACCTGAATATACACGTCCCCTGAGGAAAAAGACAGTAAACAATTCCTATAACCCAATTATGCACAATACCTGAGGAAAGAGACGATAAAGTACAATAGACAAAGCATAATTATGCAAAGTGCACTTGAAAGAGGTGGGTCTTCAGTCGGCGTCTGAAGACAGCAAGTGACTCCGATGTTCGGACACACAAGGGAAGTTCATTCCACCAACTGCCCAAACATTGAATCTTTCAGACTCAGTTTGTGGTTCAGGTTTCATGGCTGTTGTATGTCAGCAGAACCTCTCCCAGGTCTTAGTCCCCCTCTATCTCAGTATATTGTGAATTTGGAGACACTATGGCACGGTTGAGTCATGAATGGGTATAATCACATTGATTTGAATTCACATTTTTTTTATTGTGGGTTTTCAATAGATTCATCTCCCTCAAGTCATCCTTGTGTCCAGGTCAGAGTTGACATATTTCTTTGCCTCCTGTTTCTTTGACAGGCTTAACAGAGTTTGGTTCTGGTGGTCCAGGATCCAGCCAGTGGGTTACCGGTAGAGGTCTTCTCCCTCTGAGCCCCCTCTATAAACTACTCCAGTGAAATCTGACCTACAAGACTAAAGAGAGCACAAGTTAGCTTGAATCACAAGTAGCAGCTGTGACTACAGTAGATCTGTCTGATCTGTAGCTTTTACATTCTTTGGCTGAGTTCTGATTTTAGAATAGACCATTTCATAATCCCAGTTTGCTTGTCACCATGTATCCATGTTCAGTTTTAAGTGTCTAAAGTGAATGAAATTCACAATGATGCCTCCAGCTAAGCTGCAGTACATTCTTCACACACTGACAGGCTCTGGTGCTTCTTTAGTTTATAATTAATCTGTGGATAGAATAATAAGCACACTGGTTAGTCTGGGAATTAAGAATCAATTATATGTGCACATTTGCATAAAAGACTAAGAGAATAACTATGCTAGTGATGTTTTAGAGGATAAATCCACCATAATTAGCAAACCATGAGTGAATGCCTTGACATTGCCTTTTGTTTTTTGTGAGAATATAAGTTTTATATCCAGTATATATCCAGTGTATACAGTATATATATACTGGATATACACCTGGTTAAATCATTTAGCGGGCATAATGTAGACACATATTCCAGGAAGTCTGTGGTGTTGTCCTGGATGGACCAACTCAAGATGCCATGCACAGCGTGTCAAATTACCAAACACTTTTAGAGCAAAAACGTTTGCTCCACACGATCTGCTCCACATCTGTCGTTGCTCCAGTTTCCATTATTTGTGACATTCCATTTCAATTGAGAAATAAATAATAGAATATTTTGAAATGTATAACACAGAGATAATTTCATAGCTTCCAGACTAAGGGTTACTTAATGCCGGATGCGTCTCCTCCGGCAACCACAGGAGGGGGCTCACGACTCAGCACATGGCGGAGTAAACGTAATCAGCAGTGATCCGTCACACACCTGTCGTTACTTAAGAAAGTTTGTAGTGACGGATCACTGCTGAATCGTTTTGGTCAAGCCAGTACGCTTTCAGCCCTTCTCTGCATTCTCTACCGTTGCGTTTCAAGGTGTCTCGCCACCTTTCTCTCTCTTTCTTTCCCCCTTATTATACTGTCACTTATTCGAGTCTCTATCTCCTGCGCCGTTCCCTGGCCTATCTCAAGTTTTCCTCCACCTGTTTTACTTCCTATCCGTTATACCTTTTGTTCTGTCGGATTTTCCCACCTTGTCGAATTTTCCTACCGTGTTAGACGGCAGCGCGTATTTATAGACTTATCTGTCGAATTTTCCTACCTTGTCGATATTTTCTACCGTGTCCGAGGGCATCGCGTATTTGTATCTCTGTGGGGTTTGTTTACCTTAAGGAAACGACTTAATGTATCTCAAATCAGCGTTTAAAAGGTAGGATAATCTTTAAATTAAAAGTTTTATTTTGTGTATTCATGTATTATTATTAATACAAGCTAATTGGATTGTTTACGTCTTTGTATGAACATGTTTTTAGCCTGTGTGTCATTATAAACCAGCATTAAGTTAATAAGTTCATGCTGCATATCATAGAAGTTACATGCAGTGATTAGCTTTGTATGTGTGTTTTGTGTATTTTTTTCATGTATGCAGTAAGGGCTTCTTGATGCTTTTTTGGTTGGCTTGAGCCAATGCAACAAAAGTAGAATTTTGTTTATAGGCCATACAGTGTGGAAGATATTGGCAAAATGATTCACACCATACAACTAAATCACATGCTGAGATTAGCTTAAAAGCATTGACACACTGACCCAGGGGCCTAGACAAATAAATATACCTTTGGCTGAATTTGTCAGAAATTGTGAACATAGCAGCAGGAGAGCTCTGGTTAATGCCTCACATGTAAACACCACTCTTTAACCTTTTTCATTTAGCTGACAAAATCTGTCATATGTGAATCCCAAACAAACCAAAGAGTGATGGCTTACTATACAATAACACAAAAATATTATCTTTGCCTGTTCATGATATATCAATACCGATTTCATTCTGGTCCCTACTCTTGACATGTTCTGACTGTTGTGCCCATAGTAGGGAGGCCACTAGGAATGTGTATATAACAAAACTTTGATAAGTAAAGCATGCAGAGTTATATAGAGGTTGTATGTGGAGTGTGAATTACATATCTCTGGCTAGAGTTAGTGTGTATGTGAAACCCATAGAGAGGCCTGTGTGTTTTTTTTTTTTTTGAGTGCATGTGAAAGAGAGAGGGGGAAAGTCTACCTACAGAGTCTGTTGTTTATCGCCATACCAGGCTTGTTGTTTCTGGGCATACGGTCTAGGCTGCAGTATGCTTATGTATGGCAAAGTAGAAGTGAAATAGGAGTTTGTATGTTTGCATTTGGCATTGAGGTATGGGTAGGTACAGGTAGGGAACTGTATTTGTGTAGCATACAGGTAGGCCTGTGTATGCGTGTGTCTGAGTGTGCATGTACAAAGAATGGAAATGGTGTTTCATTTTTTTTAGTGACTGAGATATTGATAGTTATGGTTAGGGCAGAGTGTATGTGAACTGTATAGGTAGGCCTGTGTGTATGTAATATAGAGAGAGGTAGAGGGGAAAGGACTCTGTGTAATATGTGAACATTGAACACAGCAAAATCAGCAGAGTTAAATATTTGGTGTTGATGAAATATTTGAGAGTAGAGTCAATCTGACTATTGGACCAAGTTAATCCAACTCTGAACAGTCTCATCTCTGTGGTTTTACTCCCAATTGAAAAAAAGGTGTCAAAATAAAGTGTTAAACAAGCTCTCCTTTAAAATAACTGAGTGTAAGTATGTCTAAGATTATGATTTAACTCATTTAGTGTTAAATGAGTAACCCCACCCATAGTACTTTGTCTCTTGGTTAGCTGTGTCTCATTTCTCCTGTGTGAATCGGCAAATTAATGCTTAATATTAGAGCTGGGCGATATGACCCTTCAAAAAAATCTTCAATTAATTTTTTTTAATCCGATTTTCGATTTTAATAGATTTATTTTCCTCTACTAAAAAACTACAGATGATAAAGGAATGGTTAAAAAAGTTGTAATTTATTTTTCACTTAAATTTCCCCTTTGGGGTTAAAGTGCAACCAGAAACAAGCAAAACAATTGTAAACAAGTGAGAACATTCAGTAACTTTTAGAAGGCTTTCTCCAACATAGTTTAAGCACTGACACAATGCAACCTCAAACTTAAAATAAATAAATAAAACACACCCTCAAAAAATAGATATAAATAATTTGGTGCCCTTTTTAATAAAATGGAAAACATACAATTTAACAATTGTTGCATGTTGCGTACTGACAGTCACGCTGTCTACATTCTGATTAAGAACAGGGCTGCCCTCACTTTAGCCTAAATTCCAGCACTTTTCAAACCTGAAACACAATGTAACATTAAAATTAGTCAGGTAAATGTTCCTTCCAGTTTTTGAGGGGTGTTTCTTTATACTACCACAGTTTATACTTTATACTACCATAGTTGCCAGGTTTGCATTTTCACGCCAAATTGGGCTTGTTTGAAAATCCAGCCGCGGGTAAAAATTCTGTGTTTTTTGGGCTACTTTTGAGTTGGGCCATGTGGGAGTTACAAGTCAACACTAAGAATGGATCGCGATATAATTAATTTGTACACACATTGCAAATGTGGGCAACCATCACACTGGTTGCCCCACCAGGGGTTGACAGACAGGAGACGATTAAGACAAAGGGGTGAGATCTGAAAGAAGCATATTTTCTCTCAATTCCCCCTTTGATTCTCCCTCATGGAGAATCACTAAACTATACATTAGGGGTGGGCATAGATTAATTTTTAAAATCTAGATTAATCTATATTAAAATGGCTCCTATGCGTGCTACCCAAGTAATGACTAAAGTCAGTTTTTGAGATAGGGTTTCTTAATACAGGGGGTGCATTAGACCAGGGGCTCATCTCCTGTTTCCAAAATGCATCAATGACTGCTTGAGGAAGCTGTTCTACTTTGATACTTGAAGAAAAAAAACATGCTCAATAAAATGTAGGCTACTCGTGTTCAATGGTTTATTCAGTTAAACATGAATTTGTAAGCCTACATACTGTATATTAAAAGGGGTTGATAACATGTTTATTCAGCTAAACATGATATTTGACATGTAAGCCAACATTTAGTACATTTAACCTCACGGACGTAATTTGGGGGGGGACTTTTTCAAAAGCCGGTTTTGGTCCTCTGCAGTTTTAACAGTTAAAAAGAAATATTTAAATGGCGACGAATCTAGCACTAGGACTATGCAGAAAACGACCGCTCCGAGCTCTGCTCCGGTAACACTTTACGTTCCTAAAAATGAATTTTCCATTAAGCAAATCTGGTGACTTTGTGGCTGCATTCATGTAAACACACGTACGATTTGTAATTCACAGGTTTGAAAACTCGTTCTCGCCCCTACTGTGCAATTTGGTTAGGAATACAGCCAAGCTAAACTATCAAGTTGAAAGTCATCATAGTTTGCCCACCCATTTTGACCCAGTTCCCAACCCAACTTTAAGAATAGATTAACGGCGATAATGTTTATATCGCCCGATAAGAGTATAAAATTAACGAATGACTACTAATATTTATAAAATGAGAGAGAGAGATGTGCATGTTTACTGTAGTTACAGAGGTGTGTGTGTTTGGAACCCATGGGGCATTTAAGCATGAACAAAGTATAAAAAAATGTAAGTGTAAACATTTTTATTTTTCTGAATTATAAATGTTGTGAATTTAGGAATGGATCACAAATGTTATGGCATTTAAGGACTGAATAAGGTGGGTCTTAAACTGCAGATGTTCGCATAGCATTGGCAGGATGTGTAGAAAGTAGTATGCTGCAGGCCTGATAGTTTACAGGCGCCACGCCGGAATTCCGGCTTACCGACGTGTCTGCGAGAAAAAAATGTTAGCCTAGTGCATGTGTTAAAGTTATCAGTCACCACGACGGATTTCCGTCATTTGAATTTTTTTGGGGGGAAAATCCGTCAAATCATAATAATAAACCACACGCGCGTGCGTGCTATATGTTTTGAGGCCGAAATATGATCCTCTCATTGGCGCTCGTCAGCGCTGGATGGATGACGGCGGTGTCATTTAATTGACTTGCGGCTGATTTTCGGACATTATGTAGAGAAGTTACCTCCCTCCAGCCTTAAGTCCAGTTTGTTTTGGTCATTAATGCTCCGATTCAATCGACATAAACATCATACAGGCGGTCCCCGGGTTACGAGGTTCCCGAGTTACGATGTTTTGTGGTTACTACACATCTCCCATTTACTGTATAACTCCTTGTTTGGACCTAAGTGGTTCTGCGTCGTAAACGGAACTTGGTGTTTGGTGTGCGCAGCGGAAGAATACATGGTTACGCGGCTCGGGACAGAGGAGGACGGCGTCAGGATAGGCCTTTATAGGTATTTTATCTTTATTCTGATGAAGTTTAATTTTTATCAAATATAAGTGTTTTTTTTTGAGCAGGTACAGGTGGTCAGACGATCTGGTTCATCATGGCCGTCTAACTTATGGCGTAAAGCGTAATACATGAACAAAAGCATAAAATGTATGTCCGAATAAACAAACACAAAATATTTATTAAATATTTTATTTATTAAAACTAACTATAATCATAATTCTTTTAAACTTTATTTGCATAATTTTTTGAGTTGTCTTGTATAATATAATTTTAATAACAGTAATGAATAAATAATTAATCATGCCTGTTTTTAACATAGTGTCTAATTGTGTTAACAGAATCTTTAGGTTACAGCATTTTCTCAGAATATTAATAGAAATTTAAATTATTTATTTCACCATAATGATTACCTGACTTATTAATTAATTCATTTAAAGATTAATTATTAAATATTAATTCGTTCTTTCATTTTGAATATTATAATATCGTATTCCATATACATACACTACCGTTCAAAAGTTTGGGGTCACCTAGACAATTTGGTGTTTTCCCTGAAATCTCATACTTTTATTTATCAAATGAGTTGCAAAATGAATAGAAATATAGTCCAGACATTGACAAGGTAGAAATAATGTTTTTTTTTTTATTTTTTTATTTGAAATAATTTTCTACTTTAAACTTTTGCTTTTGTCAAAGAATGCTCCCTTAGCAGCAATTACAGCATTGCAGACCTTTGGCATTCTAGCCGTTAATTTGCTGAGGTAATCTGGAGAAATTTCACCCCATGCTTCCAGAAGCCACTCCCACAAGTTTGATTGGGTTAATGGGCACTTTTTTCGTACCATACGGTCAAGGAGCTCCCACAACAGCTCAATGGGGTTGAGATCTGGTGACTGCACTGGCCACTCCATTACCGATAAAACACCAGCTGCCTGCTTCTTCTCTAAATAGTTTGTGCATAATTTGGAGGTGTGCTTTGGGTCATTGTCCTGTTGCAGGATGAAATTGGCTCCAATCAAGCGCTGTCCACAGGGTATGGCATGGTGTTGCAAAATGGAGTGATAGCCTTCCTTATTCAAAATCCCTTTTACCATGTTCAAATCTCCCACTTTACCAGCACCAAAGCAACCCCAGACCATCACATTACCTCCACCATGTTTGACAGATGGTGTCAGGCACTCTTCCAGCATCTTTTCAGTTGTTCTGCTTCTCACAAATGTTTGTCTGTGTGATCCAAACACCTCAAACTTTGATTCATCTGTCCATAACACTTTTTTCCAATCTTCCTTTGTCCAATGTCTGTTCTTTTGCCCATATTAATCTTTTTCTTTTATTAGCCAGATATGGCTTTTTCTTTGCCACTCTGCCCTGAAGGCCAGCATCCCGGAGTCGCCTTTTCACTGTAGACGTTGACACTGGTGTTTTGCGGGTACTATTTAATGAAGCTGCCAGTTGAGGACCTGTGAGGCGTCGATTTCTCAAACTGGAGACTCTAATGTACTTGTCTTCTTGCTCAGTTGTGCAGCGGGGCCTTCCACTTCTCCTTCTACTCTGGTTAGAGCCTGTCTGTGCTCTCCTCTGAAGGGAGTAGTACACACCATTGTAGGAAATCTTCAGTTTCTTGGCAATGTCTCGCCTGGAATAGACTTCATTTCTCAGAACAAGAATAGACTGTCGAGTTTCAATTGAAAGTTGTTTTTTTCTGGCCATTTTGTGAGTTTAATCGAACCAACAATTGTAATGCTCCAGATTCTCAACTAGCTCAAAGGAAGGTCAGTTTTATAGCTTCTCTAATCAGCAAAACTGTTTTCAGCTGTGCTAACCTACTTGCACAAGGGTTTTCTAAATATCTAATAGCCTCCTTACAGAATTAGCAAACACAATGTACCATTAGAACACTGGAGTGATGGTTGTTGGAAATGGGTCTCCATATATCTATGTAGATATTGCATTAAAAACCAGATGTTTACCGCTAGAATAGTCATTTACCACATTAATAATGTATAGAGTGTATTTTTGATGCATTTAATGTTAGTTAAATTGGGAAAAAAACTGCTTTTCTTTCAAAAATAAGAACATTTCTAAGTGACCCCAAACTTTTGAACGGTGGTGTATATATACACACACACACAGCCGCCCCCCCCCGCTCAGAAAAAGTTCAGGCTCAGGAATTTTTCCCACTATCACCCCTGATGCTGAGGCAAGTCACAGGCCTTGAGTTCTGTATACAAAAGTGTAGAAATGTGTTTGTTGGAGAGTGACTAGATGGGGGGGTCAATGGCTTTATGAGGAATAGTAAATATCAAGGAATAAGTGAGCAGATCGTTAGTTTTTAGGAATATGTTTTAAACAGGGGGAATGGGTTTTATTTTTTAAGAAGTGGGAAACTAGCTTTTAAGAACATTCTGAAATCTGGGATTGATTTAAATGTAGGTAAGTCATTGCACAGGCATGGATGGAAATAAGGGAAGAAGCAACAAAATGTTTAAGCATATGGAAGGTTTAATAACAAGAACAAAATATGCAAAAAATAGTCAAAAAGAATCACACAACAGTAATGTGCAATTGTGTAATTAGTGCAAAGAATAGAAGTAAAAACAAGAATAGTGCAATAATGAGTAAAAACAAGAATAGTGCAATAATATAAGTTAAATATAAGTAATTAAAGGCTATAAGAAATATAAAGTTTAGATACATTTGAGCAAGTTGGGGATTTTAGGGTGTAGGGGTACAAGCAAGGTCCTCTGTCTGAGGAAGCGGCGAGCAACTGGTCTCTAACGTCAGGACATTCGTGGGTATCCATGAAGTTTAGTGGTAGTGGAAGGGATTAGTGTGTGACCGTGAAAGTTCAATTATTTGCATGTCGTTATCAAAAGAGATGGAGAAGTGCAAGTGTGTTAATGTTCTTCCAATTCGTCCTCTTGAGTAAGTTTTAAATTGTGCTCCCTGTAGTATGCGGCAAACGTTTCTGAACTTATCTTGAGGTCCAAAATGCCATTATTTGTGGTCAGCTTCATTGTGGCACGAAATAATTGTTCATACGAATCTGCCATCTGGTTCAGCTTGCATTTTTCACACCGATGAAACTTTGAATGCATGTCAAAGATGTCCTGTTTGCTGCTGCAGAAGAAACACTGCATACTTGTTTCAATTTGCAGTGCTCAAACTGTTCCCATTGCCGAAGTTAGACTTGGGTCTAAACTGACGCAAGGTGCGTCCGGTACGTCCAGGTCGTCGATGATCTCCACTGCGGTGTTGAATGTGGTTGTCAGTTGCAAAGGACCTTGGTACTTTCGAGTTGACAAGTCTGTCAAACGGTACGATCTGTGCATTTGTACCACATTCGTGTGTTTCTCCCATAACTGGAGAAGTATCTGTGCTGTGCCATCGAAGATTGTAGAATTCTTAAGTTTTTTTTCGGATCCTCACACTGTGACTGTCCGGGTAGTAGAGGCGATGATTTTAGCTTCTATGACAGAGATTTGCAAAGCAATTTGAAAATGGCATATTGACTTAAAATGAATTAAGGAATGTCATAGAAAAAAAACATTTTTAGAAGATTGAGTTATGTATGTACCTTTTGTCCTGGTGGCATGGTGCTAAGTTGGTGAAGGGAAGTTTTGGTCTGAGCAGGGGGTGGTGTAGCCGTAAACTGCACGGTGGGGACACATGTCCGTTCGATCAGAAACCACAATGTTGAACTCCGAAGTGTTCAGAAAACCTTGAAAGTATAAAATTGTTGGTTAGGAAAAAGGAAACAATATTAAAGTGCACAAGTGGACATCTTGAGTGAGTGTAAATGACTTAGTGCCTTTTTAACATTCGTTAAGCAGACTGCGGTACCGTTCTGTGCTGCTTAAAGAAATGCTTTTCTTTTCGGTGGACTGAACACCAGTGCGTCATGAAAATCTTCCCGACCTGTTTGCAATACTGCATTAAACATTTGTATGTTACTAGCTGAACGTTTCATTGGAGAGACTGAATGTATATATCCCGTTACAATGTCTTTTACATTTACGGCATTTAGCAGACGCTCTTATCCAGAGCGACTTACAAAAGTGCTATATAGTTGCTTGGAATCTCCAAGTAGTATAGATAGTCTTCAACACAAGGTACTCTAAGCTGGAAAACCCACTAGACCAGGGGTACTCAACTGGCGGTCCGGATCCGGACCCGAACGCAGTCCTGTCCGGACCCAATCTCATTCCTGATTAACTGTATACGGACAAAAAAAAAAAAACCGGCTATTGAAATTTTTCAGGGCTATTGAAAAAACACTGTCACGAGTGTTACGTTTGCCACCCCCGCTCAACAACTTATGTTCGCCACACCCCCCCACCGCTCAACAACTTACGTTCGCCACCCCCGCCGCACCGGACCTCAGGTCACAGGTATCTGCCAAAATTGGACCGCGGACAAATTTAGTTGAGTACGCCTGCACTAGACAAAAGTCATATGATACCCAACTGAAAAAGATAGTAAGCAATTCCTATAACCCAATTATGCACAATACCTGAGAAAGACAGTAAGCAATACCTTTAACAAACACCTGAGGAAAGAGATGATATAGCACAGTAGACGAAAGTTTAATTATGTAAAGTGCACTTGAAAGAGGTGGGTCTTCAGTCGGCGTCTGAAGACAGCAAGTGACTCAGATGTTCGGACACACAAGGGAAGTTTATTCCACCACCTTGGAGCCAGGACAGAGAAAAGTCTTGATTGGCATGCATAGGAAGACCAGCCAGGAGGGAGTTGCAGTAGTCCAGTCTTGAGATGACAAGGGACTGGACAAGGACCTGAGTGGCCTCCCTAGAGAGAAATGGCCGAATCTTCCGAATGTTGTGAAGGGCGAATCTGCATGATCGTGTTGTATTAGCAACGTGGGCCGTGAAGGAGAGTTGATTGTCGACAACTACACCAAGGCTACGCGCTTCCATGGATGGAGTGATCACGGTGTTCTCAAATGAGATAGAAAGATCACGATGAGGACTGGCTCTTGCAGGGATGTACAGCATCTCAGTCTTGCTTGGGTTAAGCTTTAGGTGGTGAGCTGCCATCCAAGAGGCAATGTCTTTTAGACATGCAGAGATTAGAGCTGAAACCTGTCAGAAGGTGGGAAGGAAAATAAGAGCTGGGTGTCATCTGCACTGTAAAAAATCCTTGTTTGCTTATGTTCTGTGAATATAAAAATATGTGGGCAAAGCATGAAACATAAATAGTTACTCCAAAAACAAAAAATGAGTTGTGCCATCAGCTGCTGCATTTTTACAATTCAACTTAATATTTTGTGTTCAGTAAATGAGCATTATGGTTCTCAGTCAACATGTCAAGTCCAAAGTAAAAAACTGTGTTGGGCGAGCAAGAGTGGTAAAACTAATGCGCATGCTCGAGAGAAGATTTTCTTGGCGCCTTCTGCACCAAAGCTAAAATGAAGACCCAGCATTTCACCATTTATCTAGAGGACTTCAAACTGAGTGAAGTTAATGTGGATCTTTACTAAGCCAACAACTAACTTGGTGGTGTTTGTTGAGTTTGAATTTTGAACTAGGTCGTATTTCAACATATTTTCCAAACGTATAGTTATCAAAACTAGAGCTAAGCCAACAAGTTGTAGTTTAGTAATGTTGGTGTTAATACTGTTGTGGTTGGCAAGGACAAGCTACCGATTAACGGTCCCCGTTACGTGTTAACTGTCCGTTTGGAATTTATCTACCTCACGTCGGCAAACTGTTAGCATGCGGACTAACGTTAGCTACCTAGCGAGCTAGATCTGCGTAGAAATTAAGCATTTGCTGAAGCCTAGTCGATTTCTAATTAAGTACTTTAGATACTTTTTCCAACCACATACAGCTCCGCGGTCAGTTCTCCCGTTTCCCTGGATGTGTGTTGTATGCGTGTTAGTGTCCCCCCTCCCTTAGAACCAGTGTGTTTTTGCCGTTAGCGAATTGCTAATAAAATAGCATTGAGCTAACAGTGTCATGGCTCATTCTTGTCCTCCTGACTCGACGACATTTCAATTGTTATTACATTTATAAAGCAGCTCTCATATGCCTGTTTGGTAATATTTTATGTTTACTTTTTGACATGCAAATAAAATGCACAATTAATTATATTCTGTATATTTTGAATTTACTTCATAAAGCATAAAATGTATAGTTCAGGCAACTTGGATACTAATGAATAATTACCTGAACTAAACAATTGTAGCTGGAACATCATAAAACATTTTGTTGGACTCACTAGGTGTATTTGGTTAATATATAACATTTTGTTGGCTAAACTTATTTTCTTTAATTAGACTGAATTCTGTAGTTGTCAGCAGAACTTAAAATTTGCAATTTGCAGAGCTTAAATTAGACCAACTAAAAAAACTTACGTGCAACGGGTCACTAAGATTTTTAGTTGGTGAGACTTGAAATTTTTTACAGTGTGCATAACAGTGAGAAGAGAAGCCATGTGCAGAAATTCTCACCCAGTGAGCGGGTATAAAGGGAAAAAAGGAAGTGGACCCAGCACTGAGCCTTGTGGAACACCGGTGGAGAGTTTGCATGGCGTGGATGTTGATCCTCCCCATGTTAATTGGTAGGAATGTCCCTCCAGGTAGGATGCAAACCACATCCATGCATTGCCAGTGATACCAAGGCCTGAAAGGATGGACTGGAAGCAGAATCAGAACTGATGATAGTCCAGTTGCTCTAGCCGCATGTCGTTTCTCAGTTACTGCAATGAGTGCAGTTTCCGTAGAATGTGCCGGCTTGAAGCCAGATTGGTTGGGGTCCTGAAGCTGGTTCTGTGAGAAAGGAGGATAGCTGGTTGTGTACAGCCTGTTCAAGCAGGGTTCGTACGGTCATGAAAAACCTGGAAAAGTTATGGAATTTGAAAATAGCAATTTCCAGGCCTGGATAAGTTTTGGAAAAACTAAAAATACTCAAATGTTTTGGAAAAGTCATGGAAATTTGCTTGACACAATAAATATGTCGTTCCGATAACCGGAAGAAAAAATAAACATATATAATATAGCCATGTTTTTTCTTTGTGCGGACCACTAACGTAACTTCACAGGTTAGTTCGCTGCGTTAGCGTTGGACTCCAAGCGGAGCTGTAGATTGTACTTTGATGACGTGTAAATCAGCGTAATGCTGGTAAATGCCGATTCAACTATGGCTGCTTCAGTTGGACAAATACAAGCTATGGCTTGAGAGACAAGGACACGGGGCATGCAAAATGTGCACTGTGTGGTTAACCAACTGGTTAACGTTGGGGTTAGAGACTGAAAAGTCCGACGCAAAGCAGTTTTCTTCGTTAAGCGCGAATCTAGATTTAGACACGCCTTGATCGTAAACACAGAATAGAAAAAAACTAAATGTTCTCGTGCGTACAGCGTGAGAAAGAGCGACCGCGTTGCCGAGATGGGCTGCGGTGGAGGCTGCGCTGCTTCAGCTTATCGTACACAACACTCCACTACACTCCACAACACTCCACAGAGCTGCCACTGCACCTCCACGCACCGCGCGAAATTAAGAAAAGTCGGTCGTAACTCCGTCCGTCGTTAACCAGACCCGTCGGTAAAAGGGAACTCACCGGCTTTTAGCCCGGATACGGCTTATAGCTACAACATTTTCCATAAAAAAAAAACTTAGATGCGGCTTATATTGATATTGAAAATATGGTAAATGTTTATTTTTTCAATTAAACCATGTGTCTTTTCATTAATTGATGATATACTGTGGAATTTTAGCCTGGATTTTCTTATTTTTCGTGTCTACACATATGTTTAGAGAATGTACAGTCATTGAAATTTGTCTGAAAGTCATGGAAAAGTCATGGAAATTAGTTGTCAAAAAAGTGTATGAACCCTGTTCAAGGATCTTGGAGAGGAATGAGAGGAGAGATACCGGTCTGTAGTTGCTGATGTTGGTGGCGTCAAGGTTGGGTTTCTTTAGGATTGGCACCACCCTATCCGCCTTGAATGATGATTGCACAGTTCCTGAAGATAAGGAATTGTTGATGATGGTTGAGGAGTTGTTCATGGGAGATTGTCTGGAGGAGTGTGGATGGGATGGGGTCCAGAGGGCATGTGGTTGGACTGCTGGATGTCAGCAGCTGAAGCACCATCTCAGCTGAGAGAGGAGAGAAGGAGGTTAGAAAAAAGGGAGGAGTAGGAGGGGAAACAGTGGGCACAGGGACTAGGGAAAAGCTGCTGCAATTCATATTGACCTCTTCAAAGAAGGTGACAATCATCTGCAGTAAGAGAAGTTGGAGTTGGAGGGGGGGAGGGTTTGAGGAGAGAATGTAGAATGATGACAGCAGTTAGTTCCATGGAGAATAGCGACAGGAGAGACTGATAAGTGAAGATCAGCAGTAAGCTTCGATTTCCTCCATCGCCTCTCAACCATCCTCAGTTCTCGTCGGTTGTTACGCAGGGGGTCCGAGAGCCAAGGAGCAGGTGGGGAGGATCTTGTGGGTTTGGAAGAGAGGGTACATAAGAGGTCAGTAGATGGAGGACAAAAAGTGTCAGTGGCAGTGTCTATGGAGAGACAAGAGAAAGGGTCATGGGACAGGAGGGCTGTGGTGATAGTAGAGGCAAGTACTGGTGGAGAGATGGATGGATGGTGGTAGTGCCTGTGGCAGTAAGGGTGTGACGGTGGGGAGGAAGAGATAAGGAAAAAGATACAAGGTGATCTGAACAGTGGAGAGGAGTTACTGCAATGTCAATCACTGCAGGTGGTCTGGTGAAGACCAGGTCTAAGACATTGCCTGCTCTGTGCGTTGGAGGAGACTGGGTGAGGTTGAATGATGACAGCAGAGGAAGAACGCCGGATGATTGTAGTTTCTGTTGGGAGGTTAAAATCACCAAGCAGAAGAAGAGGAGTTTCATCATTAGGGAGGACGCTCAGACGTATGTCCAATTCCTCAGTGAAGTTACCTAGGATGCAGGGTGGACGATAAACAACAATAATGTGAAGTGTGGTTGGGAAGCATACAGTGACAGCATGATACTCAAATGTTGAGATGGTAATTTGTGGGAAAGTGCAAGGAGTAAAGCACCAGCAACTGGATAGAAGCAATCCAGTGCCACCTCCCCTTCCAGACTGTCTTGGAGAGTGCGAGAAGGAAAATGCAGATGACGGGGCAGCAGGAGTAGCAGAGTTCTCTGGGGTGATCCATGTCTCTGTTAGGGCCAAGAAGTCAAGGGACTGATGAGCTGCAATGGCTGTGATGAAGTCTGCTTTCTCGTCTGCAGACTGACAGTTCCAGAGTCCCCCGGTCGCTATGATCAGGGTGTTTGTTGAGAGTGGAGGGTAGATGAGGTTATTGGTAGTGCATTTTCTGCAGTGATGTTTGCATTGACGGCGACTGTAGGGAGCAAGAACAGGGATGGAAAAACACATGATGAATGAAGGTAGTATATGATGTGTGTGTCAAGAGTGTGATACTTAACCAAAAAATGAAGATGGGCTTTAGTTGATTGAAGAGCAGATGATGTCTCTAACCCAGTAGACTACAGACTAGCAGAATCAAGATGAAAGTAAAGTAATCCAAGGCCTACCTTAAAACCAGAAGACAATCCCAAGAAAAACACAGCACAACTAATTCCAATCAGAAATGCCACTTATTTAAGCAGCAGTCAAGATGTGGTCCCGCCTCCTCGGTAATTCACACTTCCTAACCTGAAACTAAGGCAGCTGATTTCACTAATGACAACAATAGATACCAAGTAGACTACAGACTAGCAGAATCAAGCTGAAAGTAAAGTAATCCAGGGCCTACCTTAAAACCAGAAGACAATCCCAAGAAAAACAAAGTACAACTCTTGCTTGCTCTTCTCTGGTTGTTTTAGTTGCAGTAGCCATGCTATTGCAAAAAATTATGTAGTAAAGTATGGTAAGGCTTTGGCCGAGGTCTTGTATATACCATAGTGACTTGTGAAAGTCAGACGTCTGGGGTGTGGGGTTGAGAGGTGCTAACACCTTTGTGAAATTACAAAGGAAGTGTGAGCCTGAGTCAGTGTAAGTTTAACTAAATATGTGTGGATTTGCAAATAAAAATTAGTAGGCTTGTAGTTTGTAAAAGAAGGTTGTTACGTGTGTCAGGGTACCCATGCTGTTTCCTTCACTACTTGAATGAATGAATGAATGAATCTCTTTATTCACCAGGTATGTTACACATACAGGATTTTTTCTTGGTGGGAGCAAACATGTATGACATGTAACGACATATAATGAACACAGACAATGAACAGGTATTTACAGTGAGATAGGATAATAAGATACAGGACAATAAATACGAGAGATACAGGTACTGTACGTGGTGGTTGGAGGCTGGTGATGTGTGTATGGGTATACTGTACAGGTGAGTAAAAATAATTTACACAATTATCTACAGAATATACATATGTTTGTACAGGCAATGCTGATGTGCAGGTTGTTGGTCAGTGCTGTAGGTGAATTTAGTTTGTGTATATATGTATCAGTGCTGACCCCTAAGGTTGAGGAGAGCTACAGCTCTGGGGAAGAAGCTGTTGGTGTGTCGGGTAGTGCTGGTTTTGATGGTCCTTAGTCTTTTACCGGAGGGTAGAGTTTGAAAAAGGTGATGTCCAGGATGTGAGGGGTCAGCTATGATTTTGCCGGCACGGTTCTTCACCCTGTTGGTGTAGGTGTCCTGAAGCATTGGCAGGTTACAGCCGATGATCCTCTCTGCTGTCCTGATTATGCGGTGGAGTTTGGCTTTTTCTTGAGAGGTGGAGGAGCCAAACCAGGTGGTGATGGATGAGGTGAGGTTGGACTCTATCATTACTATGTAGAATTGGATCATCAGAGATTTTGGTATGTTGAATTTCTTCAGCTGTCTCAGGAAGAACATTCTTTGCTGTGCTTTCTTGGCACTGAAGGTTGTGTTAGCCTCCCACTTCAGGTCCTTCAATAGGATGGTGCCCAAGAACTTGAAGGACTCCACAGTAGAAACCACAGAATTTGTGGAGGGGGGGGGGGGGTGTTTGCATCTGAAGTCTACTGTCATCTCTGCTGTCTTTTGTGAGTTGAGCAGTAGATGGTTGCTGCTGCACCAGGAGACCATCCTCTCCACTTCCTTTCTGTAGGCTGACTCATCTCCATTTGTTATGAGGCCCACCATGGTGGTATCATTTGCGAACTTCAGGATTTTCACAGTGGGTTCCTTGGAGACAAAGTCATTAGTGTAGAGACTGAAAAGAAGTGGGGAGAGCACACAACCTTGTGGTACTGCTGTACTGATGTTCCGGATGTCAGATGTATGCTTTCCTAGCCGCACCTGCTGTCTCCTGTCTGTCAGGAAATCCACAATCCATCTACACATGGAGTTAGGCACTGACAACTCGGACAGTTTGACTCCCAGGAACTGTGGCATTACCGTGCTAAATGCCGAGCTGAGGTCTAAGAAAAGGACTCTAGCGTATGTTCCAGGACTGTCGAGATACTGTAGAATGATATGCAGTGGCAGGTTGATTGCATCATCAACAGACCTGTTAGTTCTGTACGCGAACTGCAGAGAGTCCAGCAGGGGGTCAGTGATGGCCTTCAGGTGGGTTAGGACCAGGCGTTCGAAGACTTTCATAACTATAGAGGTCAGGGCTATTGCTCTGTAGTCATTTAGTCCAGTGATTTTGGGGTTCTTGGGAACTGGAATGATGGTGGAGGTTTTGAAGCAGGACCGAACAGAGCAGAGTTCCAGTGAACTGTTGAATATGTTTGTGAACACTGGTGCTAGTTGGTCTCTGCAGTGTTTGAGGGTGGATGGGGAGACGGAGTCAGGTCCAGGGGCTTTCCTCTCTTTCTGCCTGCTGAAGAGTCTGTGGACTTCCTGTGGGCAGATTGAGAAGGGGGAAGGGGGCAGAAGTGGGAAGGCTGGGGTGAGGGTGGTGGGGGAGGGGAGTTGATTGGTATTGTCCTAAGGTGTTTCAAATCTGCAGTAGAACTTATTCAGGTCGTTGGAGAGTTGATGGTCGTTCAGGAGGAGGGAGGTCTTTTTTGCTTTGTAGCTGGTGATCTGCTCGAGGGCTGTCCAGACTGAGGATGGGTCGTTAGCAGCAATGTGGCTTTTCAGCCTTTCAGAGTATCTCCTCTTTGCTGCTTTAATCCCCTTCTCCAATCTGTATTTGGCCTCTTTAAAAACAGTTCTGTCTCCACTCCTGAACGCCATTTCCTTTCCTTCCGAAGCTGTCTGAGTTCAGCAGAAAACCAGGGTTTGTCGTTGCTATATTTCCGTTATGTGGTAAAAATACAGCTCTCCTCACAGAAACCGATGTATGACGTCACCGTATCCGTGTACTCGTCTAGTCCGTCTATCGCCTCTTCAAACACAGTCCAGTCTGTGAATTCTAAGCAGCTCTGTAGCTTTTCTATGTCTTCACTGGTCCACCTCTTCACTGTAGTGATGACAGGCTTGTTGGTCTTCAGCTTCTGTCTGTATGCTGGTATCAGGTGAACGAGGCTGTGGTCGGAGTGTCCGAGAGCCGAGCGCACGACGGAGCGATAAGCGTCTTTGATGGTGGTGTAGCAGTGATCCAGAATGTTCTCTCTTGTAGCGCAGGAGACGTGCTGTCTATATTTGGGAAGTTCTTTCGTGAGGTTTGCTTGGTTGAAATCCCCCAGAATGATGAGCAGAGTGTCCGGGTTCTCTCTCTCTACTTTCCTTATCAAATCTGCCAGCTCTTTCTGCGCGTCGCCTACGCGCGCGTGCGGACTGATGTAGACTCCGGCTAAAGTGAACGAGCTGATCTCTCTGGGAGAGTAGAACAGTCTGCATTTTGATAGATTGATTCTAGGTTAGGAGAGCATGACGTTAACAGTACCGTGTTGTCTTTACTCCAGCGTTCGTTAATGTAAAAGCAGATTCCTCCTCCTCTGCGTTTACCGCTGAGATCCGAGTCTCTGTCTGCTCTGTACAGCTGGAAGTCGGGGACGCGCAGCGCGCTGTCCGGGGTGAGGTCAGAAACCCAGGTCTCCGTAAAGCAGAGGGCAGAAGCGTTTGAAAAGTCCTTGTTGGTTTGGTTGAGCAGTAGCAGTTCCTCAGTTTTATTGTGAAGCGAGCGCAGATTTGAGAGGAATAGAGATGGTAGAGGAGTGCGGAATCCTCTGCGTCTCAGGCGCACCCGCACGACGCCCCCTTTGCCGGGCCCTCCAGCGTCAACTCGCCAGTCCGAGCACAGCCAGCGCGCCCGTTGTGAGGATTTCTGTAATAGTTGAAGGATCCTGGATGAATTCCGGAGTTGAAAAAGGTGAAGAGTTGTGCCTGAGGGCCAACAACTTGTCTTTGCTCCAGCCCACTGACTCAGAACAACAGTAAACAATATTAACAAACAAAAACACACAAAGGACGGAGGAGCTCATCACCGAGGCAGCCGTTCGCGGCGCCATCTTAACTAAACCGTCAATTTTACGTACTTGCTGTCTAATTGATCTAATTGATGTCTTAGGATTAGTAATTCTCCTTGTTTAGCGCCCGCCAATGGCTGTGTGGCCTAACCCACAACAGGGGCGTGGCTTTGATGTTAAATGGGGAGTAGCGCGCAATGAAAAGAGCGACTTGCAGACCTGTTTTAACCACTGTGTAACGAGCAGGGAGATTTTGTAGATTGTTGAGCAGCGCGCAAAGCAGTAAGATTGGCAGACAGATGACCAGGGGTGCGTGCCTGACAAACGCTGTTTACTTATATGTAGTGATGGGCTGGTGAAGCCTTGATGCTTTCCATCAAATTGGTTCAAGAAAAAGGTTCATTTCTCGAGGCTTCATTTGCACACAAACCCCCCTGCTGGTCAAAACTATTATTGTCATTTCAACTGATGTGATGACCCCTGCCATGCAAGTGTTAACATGGGAATAATCACTGCCAAAAATAGAAATAAAAACATCTTAAACATGATTTTGTGTGGTTAATTCATCCATCCATCCATTCATTCATGATTTCATATATGATTTTTGTTAAGTGGGTAAAAGTAATATATGTCTATTCATGTTTAAATTTTAGTGGTGTTTTTATAGGATTGTGCTTGTGAATACTGGTGTGTTGGACTTTATTCATTTTTATTTAGAAAGAGTATTTTTTCCCACTGTGCTTGGACTCAGGCGGTTTCTCTTTTTTGATAGGACCTCTCCAGCTTTTGAAAAAATCCTTTCACATGGTACTGAGGATGCATGGGTGCACAAATCCCACAGCAAGCCTATAAAGGTGTGGATTTATGCCCCTCTGCTTCTCCCAGTACTAGAGTGGATGCTCTGCTGATGTTCGGTTCTGACAGGTACCTCTGCACTTCAACTGTGGCATCAGCAGTGACATTATGAGTTGTTCTGGACTCCATCAACAATGCATCAAAATGACACCACAGCTTGTTACCTGAGAAGCAAAAATGAACTATATCAATAATGTCATAACTGCAAAATGTGTTCTTAATCCAAAATACATACTTATCAGGTCTTTCAAATGCAGTATCATGTGAAGTTGAAGCTGCAGCTGGAAATGACAGTGGTTTTGCAGACCCGATTATATTTGCACATTCAGAAGCCAGTCCCCCCAGGATTTCGCGGGCCTTTTTTGTGATTGTTGCGGGCTAAAATGTTTGATGTTGCGGGCGTTTTTCAAAAAAATTGCGATGCAAGTTGCGGTGTGTTTTTGTTGTGATTACATTGCAATAGGGAGTAAAAGTTGTGGGAAACTTTTGATTTTCTCTTTTTGTGATTTGAATTGAGTGTTAAATGAAAGTAATAAAAGTTATTACTGAAAAACTTGATTAAAAGAGACATTGAGAATTAGTCATACAATACAACTTTATCAGGGCTCCAAGAAATCTGAAAAATAGGCTTTATTTACCCAAATAAACCTGTAAAAAAACCTATTAATACTAGTCCTGTGTGCAGGCAGTCTCTCCTGAAGACTACATTAAATAAAAAATTTTGTTTAAATTTAACATTCATTCATTTCTTGTTTAATATAAAAAAGTAAAGTGCACACAGTCCTTAACTGTAAACATAACACACTTTCAGTAACAGAATTTAAGCCTATATAATCACTGACTTCAATTTCAAAAGGTGTCAATACATTCATAATGTCAACACAACATACAAAGGCTTTATTTACCCAAAGAAACCTGTAAAAAAAACCTATTAATACTAGTCCTGTGTGCAGGCAGTCTCTCCTGAAGACTACATTAAATAAAAAATTTTGTTTAAATTTAACATTCATTCATTTCTTGTTTAATATAAAAAAGTAAAGTGCACACAGTCCTTAACTGTAAACATAACACACTTTCAGTAACAGAATTTAAGCCTATATAATCACTGACTTCAATTTCAAAATGTGTCAATACATTCATAATGTCAACACAACATACAAAGGCTTTATTTACCCAAAGAAACCTGTAAAAAACCTATTAATACTAGTCCTGTGTGCAGGCAGTCTCTCCTGAAGACTACATTAAATAAAAAAATTTGTTTAAATTTAACATTCATTCATTTCTTGTTTAATATAAAAAAGTAAAGTGCACACAGTCCTTAACTGTAAACATAACACACTTTCAGTAACAGAATTTAAGCCTATATAATCACTGACTTCAATTTCAAAAGGTGTCAATACATTCATAACGTCAACACAACATACAAAGGTAACAATGTAAAACACTTACATTTACATGTACATACACTTACATGAAGGACTCATCAAAGGTCTCCTCAAAATCTTCGTCCTCAAACGCACCACTAGTAAGCCTCTGGTTGTGGTACAGAAAGACCAGGGCTTTGAGATTGTCATTTGTGACAGATCTTCTTCGGCTGGATAACACCAGCTTGTAAATGCTGTTGCTGCGCTCAGCATCTGCTGAGCTCACAATGACTGATTTATATCTTGTGGCCAGGCCACTGAGTATGGGTAGTGTGTCTTGAAGTCCATCCCAGAATAAATCAAGATCTACAAGTCCACAAGCTGCAGCATGGACTGCTGCTGGACCAAGGCGTATGAAATATGTATCCAGTTCATCTTGAGGGACATCCTTAAAGCCTGGGATGGCTTCATAGCTGGACACACTGGCACTAAGAAATACAATGTGTCGAGGATCAAAGACTCTTACCTCCTTGAGGAAGTGAATGGCGGGTTGTCCATCAGACATATACTTACTCAGTTTGTCCTCTGCATTGATATATGCCTGCTCAACTCTATTCAGGATCTGCATTTTGATAGCAAAAGACAGATCCACTCCCTCAAAGTATTCTGCACATGTTTCAAATCTGAGGTCTTTGTTGGCCTCCAATTTCATATGGAGATCCTCCAGGTGGTCAAACACTTTGGTGACGATAGGATGCCTGCTCTGGAAGAGATCCAGAAGTCCAATTATCCCTTTGCATTTATCCGCTATGATGCAGATCTGGACCTGTAGGCTTTGAGCCATATTTGGATCCTCCAGCATTTCATGGAGTCTCTCCACTGATGGGGGTGCGGCCTTTCCACAGGTCTTTCAATAGAAAAACAAATGAGTCAAAATTGTGTTCAGGCAATCAATCACAAAAACAAATTTAATTTTATCATTTTGTAAATTTCTTTGTGAATGTGTCGGTCTGTTTTAAGTGAAATTGAAATGTATATTTGTAATAGTGGATTATCAACAAAGAGAATGCCACTTACATCAATTTCCTTCTCAATAAATTCCTTGTAAAGACCAAAGTGCTCTGAATGGTACTGTACAGCAGTAAACCAAGAGTTCCATTGCGTTGCACATGGATTTGGAGCCATGGTTGCTTTCCTGCCTGGCAGATTTTGTGTCAAGAAATTAAGGTATCTTCTTTTGCGAGAACCAGCGTGGAAAAACATTTGGGAAAAACACAGCATGAAAGAATTTAACTGGTCAAAAGGCCTTCGAAAGGCACCTCCTACAAGGTTCATAATATGTGCCATGCATGTTATGTGCACTGAATTTGGGAACAAAGACTTAAGTGCAGCAGTGTAGGCCTTCTTCATGTAGGCAGCATTATCAGTGTTAAATACAATGACATCTTCATTATCAATGTTGTACTCTTGGAGACACTTCACAACAGCCATAGACACAGTGGAGTGGTTACATTGGTTTAGAAAGACAGTGTCTGCAAGGTAAGCCAAAATTCTTCCAGATTCATCCTTCTCCAGTGGTGCAATTAGAATGTTCAGTATACATCGGCCCTCTACATCAGGTGTTTCATCAAAAATTACAGCAACTGGCTTTTTGGAAAATTTCATCTTGAGAGATTCTTTCCCTTGCTGGTAGACATCTCCCAAGTATTTCTCCTGAAGTTGGTGGCTCCCAGGAATTGCACCACCGTTGACCACCTTCTCCTTTAGGAATTTTCATAACACTGGATGGTCACTCTTTGAAAGGGGAATATTGACAGCTGTGCATGTGGTTACCCAATCTTCACATATCTAAGGGCATAAGGGAGGAATAAATCATCAATACAAGGTAGAATTAACATTTTCTTTTCATCATTACCCTTTCCAATCTATATTCACTGTTGATAAAACCCATTATGTAACAAAACCTCAATATGTAACAGGCTGACAAAATGTAATAAATTTTCATGCTATTATGTAATAATTTACACATTTTGTAACAATTTCTGCATTATGTAATAAGTAATATTATGTAATGTGTAATAAAATTATTACACATTGCGAAGGCTATTACAAAATGAGGTAGCTGATTTTTTTGGGGGGGTGCAAATGTAATAACATGGTGCATTATGTAATAACCAACAAAAATTGGTATTTTATTCAGCACTTATCTAGCAGATAACATTCACACACAGCCACATTTGACATTTGACATTTGCCAAGTATGTATAGGCCTAGGGTTATATAGATATAGCCTGTCTCGTATAAAAATGTACTAGTATACTGACAATAATTATTTTAATCCTGCTTATGATGGCACAAAACTGTTTGCTTCATTGTTGTATTGTTGTGCATCTATGTAGCCTAACCCTGATGATAACAGGTGGGAGAGGAATACCACATGCAAACAAGAAAATAATACCTGTGCCTCTACATGTTAATCTAGATTACCAACACTGAAAATAATACCCACTATACCCATTTAACATAGAACTCACTTTGATTCTTTCAGCACTCGCAATTGACTTGGATGAAACAGCCTGTGTCATTGTGATCTGTTTCGTAGCCCTATCCGGACGGGATTAGTTTTTCAGGGGGACGTCTGTGAAAAATATTTCACCCTTGTACTCAGTGATAAAACTCTTGCATCCGGACAGCAATTGAAAAAACAGGAGGACCCGTGAGTTTTTGGCTTTCTCGGTCACATGACATCGCCTTGTCACGTGATAGCATGTTTAATAATGTCACACTGCCAACTCTGATGATTCCTTTTTAACTTTTAACTTTACTACTGTTCAGTTCAGCATTTAAGATCTCCGTTTAAGTTAAGCTATTTTGTTAAACCAATACAGAAAACACATTATAAAAATCGCTAATGAATATAAATAGCTAAATAAATCCGTTAAATAAAATAAAATAAATCCATTAAAAAATCCAGTAAATCCATTTTCGCTCGCCGCTGTCTTTACGTGGATCTCCGTGAAAACGCGCGCCCAACGTGTAACTACGGTGCGTGGCAGTGGACATATAGCTGTTTTATTAAACGCGAGGTGATGTCTGCATGTATAAACTCAGACATGTGGATCCGGACGGGACTAAAATTACCAGACGACCACGGAGTACAGCGAAAAACAGTAGGTAATTCCGCCTGTAATTTTCTCTGAGGACGTCTGAGAAAAACACGGACATGCTCGTTCCGGACGGGATTAAAATCACAGAGGACCCCCGTAAAAGAGAAAATTACCCCAGGACCCCCTGAGAAACTAATCCCGTCCGGATAGGGCTTTTGTTTGACATCCCTTCAGATCAGCAGTTCTCATGTGGTGTTTTGTTGAGGCAAAATGCTTTTCAATTGATGATTTCCTCTTGTGTTCTACAACAATATTACACGCTGTGCAAAAAAGTTTACCCCCGCTTTCGTGTAATGTGTCGGGATATTGCTTTTCCCGATCTTTTGCTGTTATTTTAGTTGGCAAGTGTGACACCTTCGCTTCGCTCATGCTGCTCTCAGTTAGCTCCTCGTGTGAACGTATACACGGAAGTAAGGCGAAAGTTTGTCGACATCACATCAAGACGACATCAGTGATTGGTGAAATTTGCGGGAAAGTTGCGGTGATTGGCTGAAGTTGCAACACCGCCCTGAATTCGCGGGATTTGCTTGAAGTTGCGTTGAAGTTGCAAATCGCAACATCGCGACTTTCTGGAGGGTCTGAGAAGCAAGTCGTTTAACTGCTTCTTCTGCCTTGGTTGGGCTAAAGAAGCAGAGTGTCTTATAGGGTCTAACAGAGTTGCCAGTGAAAAAATGTTCATGCTTTGACATTTGTAGAACTTTTCCCTAATTAGCCTGATGAGATGCTCGCCCAGTTCCTTAGCTAATTGGCCTGTTGTCTTTGCTGCCTCTTTCTGGAGCATGTTCTCAATAATATTTAACAAAGGCCCCACTTTGGAGCCAGATACCCGTTTTTCTTCTGACAACTCCAAAGTGGCCTCATGAAAAGGAGACCGTATAGACAGACATTCAGAGACATGACTGTACTCCTCAGAGGTCAGTGCAGTATTATCAATTTGTAAGCCGGCCAAACTGCCCCCACAGGCTCCCTGAGTTCTTCCAATCGCTCCAACATTTGAAAAGTGCTGTTGCCCCTGGTTTCTATTACTTCTTGAATAAGTTTCTTCTTTTGTTTTCCCATGTGCTCTTAAACAAGATCCAGCTTCTCCTTTAAAGATACAAAACAACATTACATATGTAGCAATTCAAATCAATGTGTAACAAATTAGAACAAACATTGTTACTAACTTTAGCAGTTGTGCTGCTTCTAAAATAGCCCACCAGCTTCCTTGCTTTTGAACGGATGGTGGCCGGCTCTAGGGTTTGTTCAAGAGCCTTTTTAACAATCAGATTTAGGGTGTGAGCAATGCACACAGCATGACGCAGCTTCAGCTCTTTTCCACAGGCAATCATATTAGATGCACCATCAGTAACTAGACATGTGATTTTAGATTTTATTCCCCACTGTTCAATAAGTGATGATTTTACACATGCCAAATTTTCAGCTGTGTGTGCCTGTGGGAATTTTACTACAGTAAGTAGTGTAGACTTCCTGAACCGGCAAGGCTTCACACGTCATCCGTGACGTCACTTGTTCTTAAAGAAGCAAGCCTCGATACGCGCTTCACAAAAGGCTTCCTGGTTTTCTCGGCACACGCTCTGAAGCCTCGGCACAGTACGACCTATCACTAGTTATATGTAAGCCCACTGTTGAGATATTGGACTGGAACACTTTGGGTATGATTAGTTGTGTTTCTGTGTTGGTCCTTATTCTGTTGTTTGTTGTTCCTTTGTTCCTATAGGTGGACAGCTTAGGTGGGCCCTCTGACTCTCGTACATCCATGTAGGAATACTGCCTGTTTAGTACACCAGTTTATGGATATTTTCTCCTGACCCAGATAGTCCCCAACACTGCCCGATGAACCGATTGGTTTTGACTGAGTTACCCAAGCAGTCTTAACACCAAAAGTTCTTTTAGGTCAATTTATATGGAATATACACTGTAAGCCCGGATAAGTTGAGTTTACTTAAAAATATGAGTAAACCGGTTGCCTTAAAAATGTAAGTAATGTACAATGAAAATGTTAAGTTGGTTTGCATCAGAGAATATCCGTCAACAAATAAGGTTATTATTAAAAGAAATCACAGCTCGTAAAACAGCCTAGGCTACCGAATAAAACGCAGCAGGTTAAAAAATCAGCCGCATTGGTTAAAACAAACTGCAACTCGGACATGTGTCTGCCTGGCCTGACTACAAACAGCAAGCTAACAAAATGGCGGAAAAGTGTTCAACAATAAAGTATTTAAGTTGATCAGTTGAAAACATTCCATTTTCAGTTCATTAAACTTAAAATTGTTAGTAAATTTCAGTGTGTGCAAATATGAGTACAATATACTTAGATTAAAATCAAATCAAATTTTATTAGTCACATACACAGTTATACACAGTACAACAAGTAGTGAAATGCTTTGAGCAACATACCCCCCACACCTGACAGTTGGTGCGCAAAAGATATAAACTATAGGTAAATATAAATATAAGTAAATATAAGATTTAAAATAAAAAATATGAAAAATTGTAAAAAAAAAAAAATATGAGCAGCAAGAAATGAGTGACCGAGTTGAAAAGGATAAAGTGCAATGTGCGTTTAATGTGCAACACGCAACACTGTAAAGTTTAAGGACGGGTCAGGATATGAATGGTCAAGGTTAGCCATGGTTCAGAGTCCGAATAGCCGTAGGAAAGAAGCTCAGTCTCATCCTCTCTGAGCTTGCCTTTAGGGAACGAAAACGCTTACCTGAGGGCAGCAGGGACAAAAGTTTGTTGCTCAGATGACTGAAGTCCTTCACAATCTTTTTGGCTTTGGACAAGCACCTTTTGTGATAGATGGACTCCAAGTCAGGAAGCGCGACCCGGATGATGCGCTCAGCGGAGCGCACTACCCTGTGTAGAGTCTTCCGGTCCTGCTTGGTGCTGTTACTGAACCAGGTAGGGATGTTCCCCGTGAGGATGCTCTCGATGGTGCACGAGTAGAAGTTTCGCAGTACCTTGGAGGGCAGTCTGAAGTCCCGAAGTCGACGAAGGTGGAAAAGACGCTTCCGGGCCTTCTTTGCCTGGATGTTAATGTGACAGGACCAGGACAGGTCCTGCTTGATATTAACTCCAAGGTATTTGAAGCTGTCTACTCTGTCCACAGTGGCGTTGTTGATCATCACGGGCTGGTAGCTCCTCGTCTATCTCCTGCTGTAGTCCACTATCAGCTCCTTGGTTTTGCTGACGTTCAGTAGGAGATTATTATCCCCGGCACCAGTTTTCCAGGCGTGAAATCTCCTCCAGGTAGGCTCTCTCATCGTTGTTGGAGATGAGGCCAACTACCACAGTGTCGTCAGCAAACTTTATGATGGATGTGGAGCTGGAAGTGGCCACGCAGTCGTATGTATATAGTGAGTACAGTAGAGGACTCAAAACACACCCTTGAGGAGCCCCAATGCTGAGGTTGAGTGAGGGGGAGAGATGATTGCCGACCTGCACCCTTTGTGGTCTGTCTGTCAGGAAGTTAGAGATCCAGTGACACAAGGATGAATGAAGTCCTAGATCTTCCAGCTTGGTGTTAAGGGTGGAGGGAATAATCGTGTTGAACGCTGAGCTGTAGTCGATGAACAGCATTCTAACATAACTATTCCTCCCAGTGTCCAGGTGAGACAGAGCAGAGTGGAGCAGGTGCGAGATGGCATCGTCTGTGGACCGGTTAGTACGGTAGGCGAATCGTAGTGTGTCCAGATTGTCCGGTAGTGAGGAGGTGATGAAGTTTCTTATGAGTTTTTCGAAACATTTCATCACCAATGATGTCAAAGCTACCAGGCGATAATCGTTTAGGCAGGTTGGCTGGGTTTTCTTTGGGACTGGCACATTGTTTAAAGCAGGATGGTACGATCCCCTGCGAGAGAGAGAGATTGAAGATCAGAGTGAATACTGGAGCGAGCAGGGATGCACAGGATTTTAGGACACGTCCACAAATCCCATCTGGTCCTGCAGCTTTCCTGGTGTTTACTCCTCTAAACACCTTTCTCACATCTCTCTCCGTGATGACAAGCGGCTGATGATCTCCGCGGTGTACTGCGCATGCGCCGTCAGCGCCGCTGTTAGCACTGCCGGCTGCAGCTCCGAAGTGAGCGTAAAAGTTGTTCAGCTCGTTCGCCAGCGTCCCGTCCGCACTTATCAGTCCGGAGATCGGGGCTTTATAGTCCGTGATTGACCGAAGCCCTTGCCACAGAGATCCAGAGTCACTCTGCTGAAACTGTGACTCTAGTTCCTTCCCGTAGCGTTGTTTTGCCTGCTTTACCGCCCTGCGTGCTCCGTATGATGCGGCTTTAAACTCGTCCATATTCTTGCTGATCAGTCCTGCATTGTACGCTACTGTGCGAGCTGACAGAGCATCACGGACAGATTTATCTATCCACAGCTTCTGATTGGGGAAAGTCCTCACAGTGACTGTTGGAATTGAGTCACTAACAAGTTTCCCCACAAAGCTCACAACAGAGTCCGCAAATACACTGACGTCGTCAGCAGCGCTGACACGGAACATGTTCCAGTCCACATCTTCCAGAGCGTCCTGCAGGGCTCCCTCTGATTGGTTGGTCCAGCGCCGCACCTCCTTCTTGGCCGGAAGCTGCTGTTTTAGTTTGTGTTTATATTCCGGCATGAGGAGAATGGCGTCGTGGTCGGACTTTCCAAATGGAGGGAGCGATATCGCCTTGTAGCTGTCCTTTATTGTAGTGTAGCAGTGGTCTAGTGTCCTGTCGCCCCTGGTAGGGCACTTTATATGTTGATAAAACTCCGGCGCTGCTTTCCGGAGGTTGGCGTTGTTAAAGTCACCAACAACAATGATAACAGCGTCTCGGTGTCTTTTATGAAACTGTGTGAGAACATGAAGCTCACACAGTGCGGTGTCCTTGTTGGCCTGGGGTGGAATGTAGACAGTGGTTATGATGACCGAGGTGAATTCTCGAGGGAGATAAAATGGACGAAGCTTGAGAGCAAGTAATTCCAGACTGGGAGTGCAGGAGCGAGCGAGGGTAACAACGCTGGCATTGCCGCACCAGCGGTTGTTTACAAACATGCACACCCCACCTCCTCTCGATTTCCCCGACTCCTCTGTTCTGTCCATGCGGTAGGCTGTAAAGAACTTGGCCGGCAGGATGGCGTGGTCCGGTACCGCTGGGTTTAGCCATGTTTCAGAGAAGCAGAGGAGGTCGGAGTCACGGATGTCTCTCTGGAACTTTACTCTCGCCTGGAGGTCGTCCAGTTTGTTTTCTAGGGACTGGACGTTGGCTAACAGGACACTGGGTAGGGGGGCTCGATGTGCTCTAGCCCTTAGCCTGTTCCTGACGCCTGCCCTTTTCCCCCGGGGTCGACAACGACGGTGTTTCTTGCCGGCTCCATTGTTCTCCCTCAGAATCTCCCTCGGCCAGCTTGAATCGGTTAAAAACGACGTCTGGTGAGTCGATTGTAAATTAATAGAAACAAGAGTGTCTCTATCATAAGTGATACGTGCCATGATGAAAAGAAAAAGTAAAAAAAGTTATATTTAATAAAAAAATAAATTTAAAGTTAAAAAGTGTTGCCAGTGTGTGGAGCTGTCGCGACGGCTGCCGACCTCAGCGGCGCCATCTTAGAATTTGATAGTAATGCAATAAAACTTAAATATTTATGTACATTGAAATTAAACAGTTGAGTAGATATAAAATCCGGGTTTACAGTGTAAGTGAGTACAAAATAGCCAAAGTATACGTGGTACAAACTCTCCAGTGCACTGGTGCTAGTTGCCTAGAACTCTACCTAACCCAGTGGTTCCCAAAGTGGGGGGCGCGCCCCCTAGGTGGGGCGCGGAGCTATTGCAGGGGGGGCGCGGAGCTTGAAAGTAAAACGTGCACATGTGTCAATATTAGGGATGCACCGATTCCAATATTAATATCTGAAAAAATTCTAAAAATATTCTCATCTGCTAAAGAGGGGCACGGCAGAAAAGGTTTGGGAACCACTGACCTAACCAAAGTGGATCTCAGCAGCGTCCGAGCAAAAAGTCCCCGTGCTGGGCGATGTCCTCCCTTTCATACTCTTTCTCTCCCTAAGTTTCTATTTCTCTCTAAGTTTCGATAATTCCCCCCACCTTTGCTGCTCTCACTCGAAACCCCCCCGGCTCCTCTCTAGTTGTCTGCCTGCTTATCTCAAAACTGCTTGCCTTGCATTGCATTTTGGACTGAAAGGGCCCATTCTGTTCTTCTCAAGGCCACTGTGGCCTCTTCACTTCTACTCTTCCAGTCTTTCAGGCATCTTGTTTATTTCTCCCACATCCTACACTGCAAGTTGCTGCTTCTCTGTGTACACTGTAATATATCCGTTAACACTTTGTCTCTAAGAGGCTCTTACATGCTAAGCAGTTAATTAATGCTAAAATGCTAGCAAAATATTAAGTTTCGCTTCACCTTTAAATCAAATCAAATATATTTGTATAGCGCTTTTCACAACACATGTTGTCACAAAGCGCTTTACAGGATTTACAAGGTTAACAATACTATGGGTCCAAATCCCTAATGAGCAAGCCAAAGGCGACAGTGGCAAGGAAAAACTCCCTGTGATGGTGGGGAATAGGAAGAAACCTTGGGAGGACCAAGACTCAAAAGGGAATCCATCCTCCATTGGGCGGCCCGTTAACACACAAATTATACAAAAACAAATTATACAGACTAATACACAAGTTACAAATAAATCACACAATCAGGCTAAGTATAAGGTAACTAGAATGAAAATTCTGTTGATATTGTCAATGTAATTCTGTTGTAATTCTGAAAATTCTGTTGATATTGTCAATGTAAATGTCTTAAGATGAACACCAGGTTTTCATTCTGTGTCGGAGCGATGATACTGGAATTGTAGGCTCCTACTGCAGTGTTACTCCCCAAGTGAACCCCGGAGAAGAAAGATATGTGATGTGGTAAATATGTAACAGATTATTCAAAGGCCAAACTAAACAGGTAAGTCTTTAGTCGAGTTTTAAACATTGAGACTGTGTCTGAGTCCCGAATAAAGGCAGGAAGATTATTCCACAGTTGTGGAGCTTTAAAAGAAAAGGCTCTTCCACCTGCTGTGATCTTTTTGATCCTAGGAACAGTTAACCCTGCGTCCTGCGAACGAAGTGAACGTGCTGGGTTGTAATGGTCAATAAGTTCACTAAGATACTCTGAAGCTAAGCAATGCAGTGTTTTATATGTTAATAAAAGTATTTTATGGTCAATACGGAATCTAACTGGCAGCCAGTGTAATGACGATAGTACAGGACTAATGTGATCAAATTTTTTAGTTTTCG
Organism: Brachyhypopomus gauderio; assembly: GCF_052324685.1. Lineage (NCBI taxonomy): Eukaryota > Metazoa > Chordata > Actinopteri > Gymnotiformes > Hypopomidae > Brachyhypopomus > Brachyhypopomus gauderio. The sequence continues at coordinate 9,159,637 of NC_135212.1, forward strand.
TTAAAACTCGCACTGCTGCGTTCTAAACCAGCTTGAGTTTGTTTATCGAATTACCAGAACATCCAGCTAGAAGACTATTGCAATAATCTAGATGAGAGGATATGAATGCATGGATTAGTTTTTCCACATCACTAGTATTTAATATGTTTCTAATTTTAGCAATGTTGCGTAAGTGAAAGAACGCTACCTTAGTTATGGGGCAGTCATGGCCTGGTGGTTAGGGAACTGGTCTTGTGACCAGAGGGTCGTGGGTTTGATCCCCAGACCTGAGGCCATGACTGAGGTGCCCCTGAGCAAGGCCCTTAACCCTCAATTGCTCACTTGTATAAAAATGAGATAAAAATGTAAGTCGCTCTGGATAAGGGCGTCTGCCAAATGCCATAAATGTAAATGTAATTGTAGTTATATTATTAATGTGTGAATGGTTGTTTAATGGTTGTTTATTTTCAAAACGCCCAATCGTAATGTCTTCACGTTCTCATGATTCCTCCTGCAATTACAAGAGGCTTGTATTTGTTAACGTAATACAAGAGAACTGTTCAGTCAGACAGCTATTTGTTGTGAAACGAAGTAGTTACAATTTCAACATTTTCAAGTACTTTAGCCTAAATTCCAGCACTTTTCAAACCTGAAACACAAAGCAGCATTAAACTTCATCAGGTAAGTGTTCATTCCCGTTGTTGAGGGGTGTTTCTTTTATACTACCACATATAGTTTCGGACAACACTGCAAAGCGCCTTCACCGCTTGCGGAGGTTTGCGCGAGGTTGGCGGAGTTGAGCGCTATGGTCGCTCAACCAGGCTTTAGCACCCTTCGTTGAAATGTTCCAAAAGCAGCTTGCAAACTGGCTTGTTCATGTCCTTCGGTTTTCCATCTGTATCTGCTTCGAATCCAACAGCACTGCGTTAGCTGTCCTGTGCATTACGGCAGCTTGGGTGGGTCAAACGAAAGTGCATTTTATGTAAAAAGAATCGATACTTAAGAGAAACGAGTATTGTACCGTTTCAGAATGTTCAGTATCAATATATCGATTTTTTTTGACAACACTAGTGAGTATATACATTATATATACTTTTCTCTTGAATCTCCTTGCTCCATTTACAGTTGTAGTTTTTGCTGTAATCTACATGCACTACAGCTTCTGTGTCCTGTAGACTTTTTTCAGCTGCTGGACAGAAGCAAACTGGTGTTTCACATTGAATGCATGCTGGCAGAAACGAGGTAGTGCCTTGTTGGTCAATGACATTAGCCTCTCAATAGTGGCAGAGCATTCTTCCAGCTTTGTGATCTTCATCTGGGCCTCAACTGCAGAGCCATTTGCCTGTTTCTTTGTTATGGGTGTGGACCCGTTCACCCACTCCTTCCACTGCACAATGTTGTTCTTGTTTGTAGGGTTCAGGAAAGGGGAGAATGTTTTGTTTTTGCACTCCTTGCACCTCCTGTACATAGTCAACTTTCTCCATGTCGCACACCACCGACTTCATCACTTCCCCGGAGGATGATGACTCTAAAAGCCCCAGATTGTGCAGCTTCTTCACTTTGTTCTCAAAGTTCTCATGAATCTTGCATGCGCAGGTCTCTCTGTCATGTAGAGTTGGACTTAAGATCCAGAATGGACGACACTTACAGAATTGAGCACGGGAAATCTTAATTGGATTTTCCTCCAAAAAGCGCCTATGCAGATTCTCCACGCTGTCAGAGAGGAACCATTTTTAGAAAACCTGACCGCATCTTCTTATTTCTCCTGCCTTTCCATTCACAATTGTGGAAATGTCGTCCCGATGTAAGAATGTTCTGATATGTGCCATCTGCTGTCTTTTGCTGATGGCTGATGACACGCTTCCTGTCACATGTTTATTCCCTGTCTGTTCCCCTCTCATTTTCATCCTCTTTATTGTCTTCCTCAGCCTGTCTATTTCTGTCTTTGGTCTCCAGGGCCTTGTTCTGCTTTTTAAGTTTGGCTCTCAAGTTGGAAACAGCAGGTATTCTTTTTGCTGGTGTTGAGGTCCGTGGAATTTAATTTCTTCCTGTATTTTCGATTGGAAGAAAGGCCCTTCTTGGTGGCCCAGGTGATGGTGTTGATGTTTGTGGACCTTCATTTCCTCTTCCATTTTCCACTGGAAGCAAGGCCCTTCTTGATGGTCCAGGTAAATCTTCAGTGAAGGAGGGAGGGGTCATATCTAACACATTATCCAATGTTTTTTTCCTATTGTAATATCGTGCAGAATTCTGTCTCCATTTTTGTTGTTGTCTTTTTAATGATTTGGTGTCCAGCTCATTTGGTGTCCAGCTCATTTGCGCTTTTGGTACCTATGATACCTATACCTATGATGCTGCCAATCTTCAAACAATGCATATAATCTTTAGACTAAGAGTACAAACATCAATGACATTGTTATTATATATATATATATATATATATATATATATATATATATATATATATATATATATATATATATATATATAAATAAATGGAAGAGTGATTGGAATTAATCACATTAAGGAGCGAGCGGACATTAAAGAAAAGTTGACAACCCTTAAGAAACCCATTCTGGTCCTCTGATATTATATTAGGGAGTATGTTTTCCAAATGCTGAGCAAGGGCTTTGGACAATTTTTATGTCTGTATTTTTAACAGGGAAAGAGGTCTATATGAGAAGCATGAAAGAGGATCTTTACCCTTTTTTAGAAGCAAAAATATAGAAGCTTGAGTCATTGTTGGGGGTAGATCACCCAGAACGATCTCCTCTTCATACACGGTCAAGAGCAAGGGGGCCAGCTTGTCTATGAACTTCTTATCAAATTCAACTGGAAAGCCGTCTGGACCCGGAGCCTTGCCGGACTGCATAGCTTTGATTGACCCCACGATCTCTTCTAATTTAAATGGTTGGTCAAGCTCTCCTGCCCTCAGTGGGTTGACAGCAGGAAAAGTCAACTGATCCAGAAATGCGGGCATAATTTCAGTCTGTGGACTCAGAGCGATAAAGATTTGAGTAGTAAGTCTTAAAAGTTGCGTTAATGGAAAGTGGGTTGGAATGTAAAATGTTTGCAGAATCCTTAATGCGGCAAATAAGACGGGATGACGTCTGTCTCTTCAACTGATGGGCTAGCAGCCTGGAGGGATAATGCATTTCTTAACTTGGAAATGTAGAAAAGCTATCCTAGTAGTATTATCTATGTATTTCTCAAATGATGGGTCAGAGTTGAGTATGACACTGAGATTTTTGGCTACTGAACCAGGTGTAATGGGGTAGTCTGCGAAATTAAGCATTAGATCTTGTATATTCTGTCTTGCAGCCTTTGGGCCCAGAAAGAGAAGTTCAGTTTTGTCCCCATCGAGTTGGAGGAATTTTAGTGACATTTCAGCATTTAAAATCTCTTACGCAGGCCTTAATTTTTCCTAAACTGTGTTTGTCATCAGGTTTGGCTGATATATAAAGTTGAGTGTCATCTGCATAGCAGTCAAAGTTGACACCATGTTTGTTTATAGCTATGCCCAATGGTAGCATATATCATGTAAATAATAAGCTAATAAATAATTAAGCTCCTGCTGGCGCAGCAGACCGTTTCATTTTTGACATTTTTGTCGTGGGACTCAGATAGGATTGGCTGCGGCTGTTTTCCTGATGTGAATTGATTGTCAGTAGAGTCTGTTTCATGTTTATTTTTTCACGATATCAATGCATTTAGACAGCTGAAAGCACCAAATACTATGAACTATTGTAAAACAAATAACCAGTGTTGGGCTCTGTACTTCTCCAACACTTCAGCCCACCGCGTTCGTTTGATGCAAAAGGAGATGGCAGGAACAACAGACCAAAATTTTTGCAACAGCAAAAAAGCCTCAAATATTATCTTTATTTGAACAGAGATATATCCAGGGATCTAATACATACAAAACATGTAGAGATCCGAAAGTTATTGGTAACAGGCAGGTTTTATAAGCTACGGCTCCACCCCTACAGTCCTCTTCCATCCCATACATAGAGTTCTCGTTGTTTCATGTTCATGGTGTCTCAACCTGACATGGTGTCATTACAGGCAGTTGTTGCAAGTCACCATCCATGGAGCTTATCAGTATAGAACATTCTACAGACACCTCACAAGAGTCTGACACTTCCTGTAGACCAAACAGTTTTCTGTTGCAACAATATGCTGTATGGCCCTTGTGAGGCCCTTAAGATTTATAGTTCAAAGCATTAAAGACAGCAATTATATCTAATATTAATCACTTTTACTGATGAGCAAAATCAGTATCTGATTCAGAATCTATTCAGAATCAGATTCAGAATCAGGCTTTATTGGCCAAGTATGCTCACACATACAAGGAATTTGTGTTTGGTTACAGTAGCTCCCAGTGCACAATAACGAACAATAACATCACTGAAGAAAAACATTTACTTACACATAAACACACACAAAACATACGTTGTAAACCATGTGCAGAGTTGTATATCTACAGTAAAGTGCTGAGTGCAGCAATAAAAAGGCACTGAGGTGCAGACTGAGTTAAATAGGTAAATTAAATTGAACTGAATCAGATAAGGCACAAGTATGAGAACAGGAAATTACTGACAGAGACGATAAGTACAGAGTGTTCTTAGGCACTATCACCAGATTAATAAAGTGCAGTACAGGAGGTGAACAGGGTGAGAGGGACGAGCTGGATATGGATTGTAAGTAATGTAAGTAATGGTTCGATACGGATCGATTCGCAACGGAACGGTACGGTCACGTTGTGTTTCCATTACAATGGTGGACCACCACAATGTGGGTGGAGTCGCTGTTGGCGCTCGGGTTGTAGTGTCGTGACATCATTTGTATGCGACCACAACACCGGTCGATGCCCCTTAACACATAATATCTTCATTAATGTATGTGGTTGCTCTAATTATTGATAATAATTTGGTATTACTCAAACAGGCTGAACACACCCTGCATAAAAAGCATCAGTCATACAATCAAATGAAATCAAACTTTATTATGAAATATAGATATTTAAATGACAACATATGTAAATAATATAGTTATAGTTAAAAAAAGTGCAAAAAGCAAATTACCTAAAAATAACGTATAGCTTTATATGAAATAAATATTTATAGTACTACAAGCAACATTTTGTGTGCTTTTACTGGCGTCTGTCTCGCATGGTGTTCACAAGTTCGCCAAGCACCCCGAGGAAAGCCCGGTTGAAGGAAACATTTTCCGCCAACTCCGCTCGCCTCGTCAGTGGAAGGGGAATCTTGAACGTAAAAAATAACAAATATTAAACACAAGCATTCCCGTGAAAGCAACAACAATATAGTGTAACTGCACAAAATGTGTAGCACGTCATCGCTGCTCATGCTTTGTTTATGGCTACAGCTAACTAGCAAGGCTAACAGCTAGCTATTGTACAGTAGTGACTGTGGTGGTAACATTAACGACAAACACAGCTCTAAATCCCTGCGTTTACAATATGTGTTCATATTACATCTTTTATGCGCCTAGTAGTAAAACTGTGAAATCACAATACACTCACCATTCTCTGTGGTCTCCAGCACCGACATTGTCGTGTCCAGCATGTTTTCTCTTCCGTTACTGGCTGGCCGGTGACCGTATATGGCATCCATTTGCTGGAACCATTTCCAGTCTTTGCGGTTTGCTCCGCTGCATCCGTTATGGTCCTTCACCGCCCGGTAATCGCTTTTAAGCTTTTTTAGCTTGGACCGACCGGCACTGCTGAACGGACCGCTGGTAGCCATGAGTGGCCATTAGCGCGGAAACCTCGCTAAAAACCTTTACATTTCTAGTGGCCCCGTCCAGTTTGCCCAGGATTTTTTGATCGCTGATTATTAACAGAAAGGTTTGTACCTCGGCGTTTGACCAGGGAACAGACTTCGCTCCTTGGGTTTTAAAAATGGCTGAGGAGTCCATAGCGGAGGAGTCAGTGTCATGCTGTTCCTCCACGTCACAGAACTGTACCGCTTTGGAACGGTTAGAACCTCGAGCGAGTAGGTAAGAAAATAGTACCCGAAGGGACCGGCTAACTGGGACCTGGTACTAATGGAAACACTCACAAACCGTCGCGAATCGAACCGTACCACGCCAAGTAGGCCCTAGTGGAAATGCGCCAAAAGATTACAGAATTATCAGACAAATGGGAAGTGAAAGATAGAGCTCTGCAAAATTCAATATTTTAGGATTCACAAGAGTCATTGGATGCATGGATGGAACCCACATTCCAATTAAAGCACCTGCCGAAAATGAAGGCGATCATGTAAACAGAAAATTCTTCCACCTCATTAATATACATCTGATCATACATTTACTTAAAAAAACACTAATAGTAATACATTACATGAACTTATTTTCTCCTCCATTAAGATCATATGTGATGCTACCAACATTACTAATGTTGAACCCAAATGGCCAGGCTGTGCATGATGCATGGATTTTTCAGGAGTCTGCATTATACAATAAATTAAATCTGGCTAAGCTTGCGGCACTTTAGCTATGGGTGTGGTTCACATTTAGTGTATTATATTGTTTCAGTTTTAAACCTCTGCACCCCCTGTGTGCTTACAGGGCAATATGACAGAGTGCTGACAGAGGGTATCCCTGCATGCCGTATGTGATGATGCCATACCTTGACCCTGAACCTGGAGCTCAGTGACGCTACAACCTGGCAGAACAAGAGCAAGGGTTGAAATGACTATCGGGATTCTCAAGGCCAAGTTTCAGTGCCTGCGGAGGCTCAGGGTCACCCCATAGAGGGCATGTGACATAGTGGCATGTGTGGTATTGCACAACATTGCCACCATAAGAAGGGAGCAACATCCTGCCATAACTGTAACCCGCCTAAGTTAAACACACTGATTATTCTCATTTTTAAATATCATGATGCAGTACTAGTTTCAACCAGTAGGTGGTTTTTGTTCACTATCGCTATATTTCCTAAAAAAATATTGATTGAGAGAAGAAGCGGTAGTACGTTGTGTCGCTGATACTGTGAACGGATATTTTCACATTGATGTTAATTGTTTCCTTATACTACATAAAGAAGTATTGGGAATGGGTGTGTGCATGCGCGAAAGTGCGTGCAGCCTTTACAGTAGCTCCCGTTTAGGTATTCGTCTTTTCTTTTTACTATAGTCTTTATTTAATAATATTTATTTATTTTTGTACAAGGTCAGAAGGAGTACCAGCAGTGCAGTTTAATGTGTTTCTCGGAGACATGGCTGCACCAGGAGATTCCAGATGACAACGTTTCAATCGCTGGCTTTCAGACGGTTCAAGCCAACCGGAACCGCGCCGGGAGCGGTAAGCGTAAAGGAGGAGGACTGGCGGTGTTGGTTAATAACTGCTGGTGCTCCCCTGGTCACATTACCATCAAAAAGCGTATCTGTTGTCCGGACATTGAACTGTTGGCTGTTGGACTCAGGCTATATTATTTGCCGCGGGAGTTTTCCCATGTTGTTGTCGTGGCCATATACATCCCCCCCTCTGCCAACCCGTCGTCAGCGTGTGACATCATCCATTCCACCATAGCGCGTCTCCAAACTCAACACCCGACTGCCTTCATTGCAATATCAGGAGACTTTAATCATGTCACTATTGCCAGGACATTACCAAACTTCACGCAATATGTGGACTGTCCAACCAGACAGGACAGAACACTGGACCTGCTATATGCCAATGCTTAGGAGCCATACAACTGCTCCCCCCTCCCCCCTCTGGGGGGATCTGATCATAACTTGGTCAACATCAGCTCAAAGTATGTGCCCCAGGTGAAGTCAGCCTGTGACCATGAGGACAGTGAGGAGATGGTCTGAGGAGACTTCTGAAGTGCTGCAGGACTGCTTTGAGTCTACAGACTGGACAGCACCCCAACCAGGACCGTTAAATGTTACTCAAATAACAAGCCATGGGTAACGAAGGACATTAAAGCCCTCCTCAACAAGAAGAAGAGGGCTTTCAGAGCTGGTGACCGGGAGGAGGTGAGGACGATTCAGAGGGAACTGAAGAGAACCATCAGGGAGGCTAAGGAAAGATATAGGAGGAAGCTGGAGAGGAAACTCCAGCAGAACAACATGAGGGAGGTCTGGAGTGGTATGAGGACCATCACTGGCTTCAGGACAAGCAGCAACAGGGGAGTGGAGGGCAGTGTGGACAGGGCAAATGAGTTAAATTTGTTTTTTAACAGATTCGACACTGCAAGCCCTGACCTCCCCCTCCCTGACTCATTGGCTGCCACGCCTCAACAGCCCACTCCACCCCCCCTGCCTCCCCCTCTGGAAAGCCTCCCCCCCACCTGTGATAGTCCACCTTACACCTACACCCCTCCTCCACCAGTGACCTCTACGGTGTATGTCACAGTGGACCAGGTGAGAAGACAGCTACAGAGACTCCACACGAACAAGGCTGCAGGCCCTGATAGTGCCCCCCCAGGGTGCTTAAAGCCTGTGCCACCCAACTTTGTGGAATCCTGCAGTATGTCTTCAACATGAGCTTGAGTCTCCAGAAGGTCCCTGTGATGTGGAAGACACCCTGCATTGTTCCTGTGCCAAAGACTCCGTGGCCCAGTGACATCAAGGACTATAGGCCAGAGGCATTGACGTGGTCATGAAGACCATGGAGATACTTGTCCTGGAGCAGCTACGGCCCATGATCCAGCCTCTTCTAGACCCCCTTCAGTTCGCCTATCAGCCTAGTCTGGGAGTGGAGGATGCCATCATATACCTGCTGAACCGAGTCTATGCCCACCTAGATAAGCCAGGCAGCACTGTGAGGGTCATGTTTTTTAACTTTTCCAGTGCATTTAACACCATTCAGCCTGCTCTTCTGGGTGACAAGCTGAACGTGATGCAGGTAGACGCCCCCCTCGTGTCCTGGATTGTTGACTACCTGACTGGCAGACCACAGTATGTACATCTGCAGCACTGTGTGTCAGACAGAGTAGTCAGCCACACGGGAGCCCCGCAAGGAACTGTTCTGTCTCCCTTCCTCTTCACCCTCTACACCACAGATTTCAACTACTGCACAGAGACCTGCCACCTCCAGAAGTTTTCTGATGATTCTGCACTAGTTGGATGTATCAGCGGGGGTGATGAAGAGGAGTACAGGGCGACGGTGAATGACTTTGTTGCGTGGTGTGAGCGGAACCATCTACAGCTCAACGTGACGAAGACAAAGGAGCTGGTGGTAGACCTGAGGAGGGACAAAACACAGGTGACCCCTGTTTCCATCAGAGGGGTCAGTGTGGACACTGTGGAGGATTACAAATATCTGGGTGTTCACATCGACAACAAACTGGACTGGACCAAGAACACCGACACCCTCTACAAGAAGGGCCAAAGTCGACTCTATTTTCTGAGGCGGCTGAGGTCCTTCAATATCTGCAGGACCATGCTGAGTCTGTAGTGGCCAGTACCATCCTATACATGGTGGCATGGTGGGGCACCAGGCTGAGGGTGGCAGATGCCAACAGACTCAATAAACTGATCCGAAGAGCCAGTGATGTTGTGGGTGTGGAGCTGGACTTGCTGACGGCAGTGTGTGAGGAGGACACTGTCCAAGCTGCGTACCATCATGAACAATGGCCTCCACCCTCTGCATCACACAGTGATGAGCCACAGGAGCACATTCAGTGCAAGACTCATTCTGCCTAAATGCACTACAGAACGTCACAGGAGGTCTTTCCTACCAGTAGCTATCAAACTTTACAACTCCTCTATTATAACATGACACCACCCACATGTACAGTAATATTCTATTCTATAATATAATTTATATATTGTATTATACTTTATTATCCGTTATTGTATTATAAGCCCTTATAGTTTTAGATAATTTTAAGTTAATTTTTCTTGCTGTAATTTACTTCTTGGGAGGGCTTATACCTATTTAGGTTGCTACGTGTAACGTTAACTCCGCCCCTTTGTGCGTATCTTGCCTTGTTCCTTCCCTCTGTCCCCTTTTGTCGATGTTTTGATTCGTCACGCCCCTTTTGTTTATCCCTGCCCAATGTTATCCTTATCAGCTGTTTGGAATTATTTGGTTTGATTAGTTTGTATATAGTCTGGTTGAGTTCATGTGTCCCCTGTGGGTCTATGTTTGTAGGTTAGTTCACGTTGTTAATGTTCTTTGTCGCGCTCTCAAACCTCCGTGTCATTCTAGGGTTTCTGTGATCAGTCTGGTATTGAGGTGTCAAGGTCTGTTGCGGTTCTGGTTAGAGTTCTGTCGTCTTTGATTCGTTTCGGTTCTTTGTTGAGTTTCCTATGTTGTTGTATGTAATTGTCATTTTGATCTGGTTGTAATGTGTCTTGGTCTTGCTTGTACTATATAGTTGTTCCCGCTGTGTATTCGTACTTAGTTAAGTGTTATGAGGGTTTTCGTATGTCTCGGTTGTTAGTTTGGTTAATTATTATGAATTGATCCGGTGTGAATTGTTCATTACTGTTGTTAGACATTGTGATTTGATCATGTGTGATTTGTTTATTGTCGTTGTTCGAGTGGTAATCTTTGTCTTTATATCAGTGTGTGTTTCTGTGTAGGTTGTATTTTGTATGTGTGATTATTATGCCACGCCGATCTCGTAACGTGCGTGTTGGAAAGGTCGAGGTTATAGGAGTTAGTTCCGCCTCTGATTTGAATAAATGTGGTTCTTTGCAGCAATTGTGTCCGCCGTCTAATTCTAGATCATTACACTACGGTAATAAGTGCAATTTCCCACCTGGGATCAATTAAGTATTTCTGATTCTGATTCTGAAACGAGAAATTGTCGAGACCCTTTTCAATTGTATTCCCTGGTGAGTGTTCCCCCGGTGTGAATGTTCTCTGTTATTTGAATGGTGTAATTCACTAGCGGTGGTTATGCTAAATTGTACATTCACAATGAATGATAATTGTTTGCATTATATAGAGTTGTTCTTAAAAAATAAAAATACGGGATGATGCCGGGACAGAGTGGTAAAATACGGGACTTTCCCGGCCAAAACGGGACACTTGACAGGTATGTCCCGGCGTCATCCCGTATTTTTATTTTCTCGTATTTTTCCTGTATTTTCAGTTTTCAATTTTTATTTTTTTAAAGCATTCATGTGCCGCTCCAAACAGAATTCTGTCACTAGCCTCGCGAGAGCTGCCACCCAGACTACTGCAGGTGGCAGTTCTCGTGAGGCTAGTGACAGAATTCTGTTTGGCCCGGCACATGAATGCTTTAAAAAAATAAATAAAAAATGAAAACTTGCGGGTTTAGTCACATTTGTAGTTCAAAACATATTTGGGGTGTTGTTTCTTCACTTTTTGCCACTCCAAAGATGTTTTCGTATGCAAATAACAGATTATGCAAATTAGGCGATGACATCATATACGGGAAACGTCCCATATTTTAAGTACAAAACTTTACAGGTATGAACTACTCCCACCTTTAATTTATATTACAGCAACACAATTTCCAGTCTTGTCTTTTTAATTTGCAGTTTTATGTGTTCCTTTTGAAGATCACACTTCTCAATTTGTTTTTTTAGGTGAACCTTGTATAAATCTTGAATAGCCATCTTGAAAGAAAGTAGGCCTGTGTTGAAAAAATCGATTTTCCGATTCAGAATCGATTCGCGTATGATGATCTGATAATCGATTCGTACGTCCAAAGATCGATTTTTTTTTTTTTTTTTTTTTTTTTTTTTTTTTTTTTTTTTTTGTGAACTTTTACCCCCGCCTCGTCACTGAATTCACGCAGGCGTGCTCGGTCTAACTAACTGTAAAACAACATGGCGTCGGACAGTGACGGTAACGACGATAGTCAAATCGGCAATCTAAAAACAGAAGGACAGTTTATCCAGTGACTATTTACAGTTAGTCCATGTCACTGACAGTTTACCCAGTGTTTTTACAGTTTAAAAAAGTTAAAAATGCTCTTGTAACGTTGGGCGCAAGGCGATGGACGAGACAGAATCCTTTGCACTTTCCAAATCGTTACGTTTATTACATTTACCGAAGCGCAGACAGCGCACATAAAACACGTTTACATAGAACATGTGAGACTCAAACAACGAGCACAGGACGCTGCGCGAACGCACATTAAGTAGACAAACCACATAAACTCCATGTGATGACGAGACGAGCCACAGGTGAGGATTATCACAAGACGCACCCGCACCCACGGAGATACACAGACGCAGACGAGTAGACGCAGACAACGTTAACACACGCCCAACAGGGAGGGGTCGGGGACCGTAACGTGAGAGTTCTGTTCTTATAATCTCACTTTAAAGAAAAATTTACATTTTATACTTTCAGTTTATTAAGTGTGAGCACTTTTAAAATAAAAATGCATTTGGTAGCAACAGCTTTTGGGTGACTTCTTAATTATTTCAATCATAATAATAATGCACTGGTTAGTGTCCCAGTAGGAGTCCACTGTTGCAGATATAGACACCTCAAAGATCTCCTCTGTTTATTGTCCTGGATTACCTTTCTTGAGGGTAGATTTATGATTACCCTTTTCACCAGTCTTCCAGCCATCAGTAACTACCAACTACCAGTAACTATTTGCTGATTAATATTGATATAATACTAGTTTTAACATGTTGCTTCTGTACATAGTCAGGAAACAGCTCAAATAAATAAATTTTTAATAACACTAAACCCCGAATCGGATCGAATCGATTAAATCGGATTAAATCGAAATAAATCGATTCTTAATCTTCAGAATCGGAATCGGATCGATTTTTGGAATTTGAATCGATACCCAGCCCTAAAAGAAAGACAAAAATACCATGTTATGCTCAAATAAATAGCTTTGTGTTCTGAATAGTTTTGATATTTGTTGAGACATAAGCGTTCTTACTGTTCCAAGCTGAGCTTTGGAGGTGGATAGTTCCTCATCAGATTCCTGAGCACCAGTCACATTCAGTTATAGAACGGTCACACACACATTACCATGTTTAATGAATTGAAATACTATGATTAACATATTTAACATATACTATACCTCCATAAGCCTCCCAGGGATCTCCCATTCTAAGGCAGCAGAGATTCTTTCATCCTGCAACAGAAATTTTGATTTTTTGTTACACAGATTTTTTTTTTATACACATCAAGTAAGATTTAGAAACATTAAGATATCTTACGACTGCAGGAGGCTCATCAAGTTGCACCACACTACTGATCACTGGGGAGCAGTGGCGCAAAAAGGGGGTATGCAGCGTATGCGACGCATAGGGGTGCTGCACTAGAGGGGGTGCCAAATCGATTCCTGAAAATTATTTGCAGAGGGGGTGGGGGGTGGAGTGCGGGGGCCCCGATAGTATGTAGTTGCATAACTTGAACAACATTAACAAAATAATATAAATTTTTTTTAAGTCAGTCACATTACATTATAGAAATTTTTATCATTTTCAGGGACATTGTTAGCAGATATTAAGAAGTGGTTCAGGTCAAGAAATTATAATAAGTCCCTGATCAGTTTGGAAAGCACCAGCAGGAGACACCACTAATGTGGCTTTTGCTGCCACCTTCTGAAATGTATTACAAATCACAGATGAAAAGATACTTAATGTACTCCAGCAAATTAGCTTCTACTGGGCAAAAATACACTCACCTGCCACTTTATTAGGTAAACCTTGCTAGTTCCGAGTTGGACCCACTTTTGCCTTCAGAACTGCCTTAAGCCTTCGTGGCATAGATTTAACAAGATACTGGAAACATTGAGGGTCTGGTCCATATTGACATGATAGCATCGCGCAGTTGCTACAGATTTGCCGGCTGCACATCCATGATGCGAATCTCTTGTTCCACCACATCCCATAGGTGCTCTATTGGATTGAGATCTGGTGACTGTGGAGGCCATTCCAATACAGTGAACTCATTGTCGTGTTCAAGAAACCAGTTTGAGATGACTCTCGCTTTATGTGCTTAATTACAGTAATGAAATGCCAGCACTCAGCAGCGGACTTAGGTTAATGGTCCCCTTGTCCCTGCCTCCGCCAATGGGATTTGCTGTCTAGAAGCCACACCCCTTGAGGGTTATGGTGTTTTGCCTGTTTTACTGCTTGTTTAGTTAACACGTCCGTTTGGGTCACCAATGTCACATTGGCCTTTTTTGTTGTAGTCAGTGCATTTTCATGATCAGTTTTCATTTCATTACTGTAATTAAGGACTTCAGTTGGAGGCATTTCAACACTTCAGTAGGAGACTTGCATTTGCATCCCTTTCTTTTTCCTTTCTTTCTTTTTTTTTGTCTGCACGTTCTTCGACAGATGGTCTTTCCCATCTCTGTCTTAAAGCTTGAATGTATTTACTATATTTTCCCAGGGAACCAAAGATGGTTCTATAAATCCTTAAGATGAAAAGCATTAAATTAATTCATTATCCTAATTGGATTTTACAACATAATTGTACATTTTACAACATGAAGTAATATAGTGTTATGGCCCCAGAATTAAAATGAGTAGTGCATTTCATTTCCCTTGTTAAAAATACAGCTTTCTTCCCTGTTTACTACTGAGTGACTAGAATATGATAGCTGGAACTCTGAGATCTCTGGCTAGCCTCACTGTGCTGCTGTCTTTCATCATTTACCAGTGAAGTGATTACAATATTTATTATATTTCCCAGGACCTAAATTGTCACCTGTTGTGCAACTTAATAGGAAAGTCTAGGCAATTAGTTGTGTATGTGTAGATAGAACACATTATGTAGGTACCTGCAATCTCATTTGTTAATCTGCTGATGCTATTCGCTCATTAGCAATGTGTGACGGGTGAAGAATGTGCAGACAGAGGGAAGGTAATGTGTGTTTTCAAGAAAAGTGCTTATATCACGATGCGCCTGGCACTCAGCCGGAGAGTCTCTCAGTTTCTCTCTCTCTCACACACACACACACACACACACACACACACACACACACACACAATGACCTACCTCCAGATCTCCTCCTGAAACAGACATGGTGTCAACATCCCCCAGGTGGGTTCAGAGAAACCATCCATGATTTCCGGAGTGCCTTTGATGGTCTCTTGCCCACACGGAGAGCGCCGGGGAGGAACAAGTTCCCGACATCTCCAGGGAGAACGCACCACCACTCCGAACTCCCTAATACACTAACGAGAGACAAAACCCAACAAAACATGCAGACACACAAAAGAAAAGAGAAATCAAAAGAGAGACCATTGCTCCCTGAAATGGCCATTGTCACATGCGAAGGATATGCAAGTCTACAACTGAAGCGTTAATGGTAATGGTAACAAAGCCAACGTAACATACAACATTACAATGGTCATGAAAACGAAACACGCTAAAACAGATTAAACATGATAACATAATAACCCTGAGGTGAACCACCTGAGGGATGTGTGGCAATGAATCAGGAGACACGTGGAGACAAAATAAATGAAAAAAGCCTATGTGCTACAATGAAAGGATGTAAACATTTACATTTACATTTATGGCATTTGTCAGACGCCCTTATCCAGAGCGACTTACATTTTTATATCATTTTTTATACAAGTGAGCAATTGAGGGTTAAGGGCCTTGCTCAGGGGCACCTCAGTCATGGCCTGGGGATCGAACCTGCGACCCTCCGGTCACAAGACCAGTTCCCTAACCGCTAGGCCATGACTGCCCTAAACTAGGCCATAAACGGTACCGGCTTAACAGATTAGACATGGCTCAGGAACAACAGAGACTGCATATATGGAGGAATAAAGAGTACTGAATGGAGCAATCATGGGTGGGTGAGTGGGCGGTGCTGGAGGTCAGTAGGGTGGAGAAGTGGGGTGTTGGATTGCCTCTGATGGCGTATACTGTAATCTCAATAACCTTGCTTAGCATCATTTAAATTTAAGTGTGATAAATCATAAAGGATGGCTAGAATGCAGACACTGTAACTCAAAAACATACAGCATTGAGTAATGAAATTGTCATAATCCAGGACATTGTGCTTTTCTCAGATTATTTGATCTGCTCATTTTTAAGAGAAATAAATTATCCCTTAGGAGAATGTGGATTGCAAACACTGTAAATATGAAAAAAAAAGTACTGGCTGACAATGACCAGTAACTACACACTGGAGTAGAACAGAAGCTGTGCTGTGTGCGATACACTATTCTGTGTGCAGTACGCCACCCTGTGTGCAGTACACCACTGTGTGCAATACGCCACCCTGTGTGCAGTACGCCACTGTGTGCAATACACCACTGTGTGCAGTACACCACTCTATGTGCAGTACACCACTCTATGTGCAGTACGCCACCCTGTGTGCAGTACACCACTGTGTGCAATACGCCACCCTGTGTGCAGTACACCACTGTGTGCAGTACACCACTGTGTGCAATACACCACTGTGTGCAGTACACCACTGTGTGCAGTACACCACTCTATGTGCAGTACACCACTCTATGTGCAGTACGCCACCCTGTGTGCAGTACACCACTGTGTGCAATACGCCACCCTGTGTGCAGTACACCACTGTGTGCAGTACACCACTCTATGTGCAGTACGCCACCCTGTGTGCAGTACACCACTCGATGTGCAGTACGCCACCCTGTGTGCAGTACACCACTGTGTGCAATACACCACTGTGTGCAATACACCACTGTGTGCAGTACACCACTCTATGTGCAGTACACCACTCTATGTGCAGTACGCCACCCTGTGTGCAGTACACCACTGTGTGCAATACGCCACCCTGTGTGCAGTACACCACTGTGTGCAGTACACCACTCTATGTGCAGTACGCCACCCTGTGTGCAGTACACCACTCTATGTGCAGTACGCCACCCTGTGTGCAGTACACCACTGTGTGCAATACACCAATGTGTGCAGTACACCACTCTATGTGCAGTACGCCACCCTGTGTGCAGTACACCACTGTGTGCAATACACCACTGTGTGCAATACACCACTGTGTGCAGTACACCACTCTATGTGCAGTACACCACTCTATGTGCAGTACGCCACCCTGTGTGCAGTACACCACTGTGTGCAATACGCCACCCTGTGTGCAGTACACCACTGTGTGCAGTACACCACTCTATGTGCAGTACGCCACCCTGTGTGCAGTACACCACTCTATGTGCAGTACGCCACCCTGTGTGCAGTACACCACTGTGTGCAGTACGCCACCCTGTGTGCAGTACACCACTGTGTGCAATACGCCACCCTGTGTGCAGTACACCACTGTGTGCAGTACACCACTCTATGTGCAGTACGCCACCCTGTGTGCAGTACACCACTCTATGTGCAGTACGCCACCCTGTGTGCAGTACACCACTGTGTGCAGTACGCCACCCTGTGTGCAGTACACCACTCTATGTGCAGTACGCCACCCTGTGTGCAGTACACCACTGTGTGCAGTACGCCACCCTGTGTGCAGTACACCACTGTGTGCAGTACGCCACCCTGTGTGCAGTACACCACTGTGTGCAGTACACCACTCTATGTGCAGTACGCCACCCTGTGTGCAGTACACCACTCTGCAGGAGGACCCGTGAAATGTGGGGCGTAGTATTCCCCTTCCCCACTTCCCCCATGGTCAATTTACGGCATTGAATGATTCAATGACTGAATGAGTCAATGAAGATAACTGTTGTAGTACAAGGTTTATAGCGCCACTAAGCACAAATATAATTAAAGAGCAAACAGTTTCAGCCAGGCCATTCTGTGTGTCTGTCCTCTCTATTCTGTCTGTCCACTCTATCCTGTCGGTCCTCTCTATCCCAACCAGAGGAAGCTCATGCTCACACTTTGATGCAAACCTGTCACACGGCTCCTCAAGGGGCTGACACCATCAGTCTGTGATGCTGGAACGGAAAGCCCCAGAGATTCATTTGCCATGCGAACAGACCGGTGGCATGCATGAGCGCTTTACCTTTGGGTGCTGCTCACAGGTTCTCGGGGATACAGACTGCAATTTCGTTACTGAATCCCCTGGATTCGGCGAGGCGTTGGTTTCAGTGGGCAAAGGAAATTCAGCTCTTGTCCTATGAGATGAGACTTTATCTCCTAAGCAAACAATTAATCAGAGACGTCTCAGAGGAGGAGAGCCAGCAGGGTTTGTCCTCCCCCTACTTTGTCAGTCCAAAGGATCACAGCTCTGTGCTTCACTCTATTTTAGATCTCTGAGTGTTAAGATATGCAAATGCAGACGCTCATGATGCTGACACACAAGGTGTTCTGGGGATCAACTCATCAGCGCCAGCGGTTTATGACAATCAATCTGTCAGAATCTTAATAATTTCACATAGGCATTTACCTGCACACAGAAAATCCGTCAGATTTGCATGCGATGGCAGGGCCTATGAATATCAAATAGTCCCGTTCGGGGTGTCTCAAGCCCTGCGGGTGTTCAGCAAGTGTGTGGAAGCAGAGTTGAGAAACAATGGGATAAGAATATTTTTTAGTGATGACTACATAATTTAGTCCCACTAGAGGGAACAGGCGCTCATGTATTCTTACTTGGTGTCACTTGGTGTGGGATCTGGAGTTCAATGTCAATTAAAAAAACAAAAAAAAGAGTTGTCTAGAGCCCTCACAGAGAACTGACTAACTGGGTCTCCAGAGGGTCTCAGAGGAGGTTACAACTCAGAGGTTACATCTCTATGCCTGTGCACCCATCATCACCTCAGACATCTAGTCAAAATAACGTCAGCTTACATGGCAGCACTGTTTTTGGGGCGATCCTGCTGTTCTGATAGGATGAAGGCTGTCCACAAGGATAGCTCTGACTATGGACACATCCCTGGCATGTTGGATGGCATCCTGGATACAGTTATGTTCATCAGCCCCATATCACAGGGCGTGTAGGTGGAGTAGCCACAATATATGACACACATATAGGTTTTACTGTAAAACCTATATAATGGAATTATATTAATTATATAATATGTGGAATAATCTTCCTGCCTTTATTTGGGACTCAGACACAGTCTTAATGTTTAAAACTCGACTAAAGACTTATCTGTTTAGTTTGGCCTTTGAATAATCTGTTACATATTTACCACATCACATATCTTTCTTCTCCGAGGTTAGTAACACTGCAGTCGGAGCCTACAATACCAGTATCATCACTCCGACACGGAATGAAAACCTGGCGTTCATCACAAGACATTTACATTGACAATATCTACACCCAGAACTTTCATTCTAGTTACCTTATACTTTGTGTGTTAACGGGCCGCCCAATGGAGGATGGGTTCCCTTTTGAGTCTTGGTCCTCCCAAGGTTTCTTCCTATTCCCCACCATCATAGGGAGTTTTTCCTTGCCACTGTCGCCTTTGGCTTGCTCATTAGGGATTTGGACCCATAGTATTGTTAACCTTGTAAATCCTGTAAAGCGCTTTGTGACAACTTGTGTTGTGAAAAGCGCTATATAAATATATTTGATTTGATTTGATCTTTTATGGGCAGAGCAATGAATGGTGTGTGACCTTCTTGCAGTTGAGTCAGGTACTCACAAATGATCAGGGACTTCTCACTATTCTCTTGGAGGTGAGATTCTTCAGAGGTCACCTCCTAGGTCAGCATGCCCTAGTGAAAACAAACAGTCGCACGGCGGTGGCCTGAATCAACTGGCAGGCCAAGTACTTGCTCATTGCAGCTATACAGACAGATGAAAAACCTCTCATGATGCAGCACCCTAGTTTCTCACGCTCCGTGCGACACCTTTGCTAAGGAAACTGAACATGAGGAACCGTTCTGTATGGAGATTGAAGACCCTTGGCTCAGTGGCAAGAGACTTGGGCAGGTAGCCACTGGCCTGTCTCTTGGGAAGACATGCATTTTCCGTTCTACCCATCTGCCTCTGCCCAGAAAGCATGGCTCTCCGAATCTGGCCCACGAGAGCCAGAATCTGAATGTTCCTGAGGCTCTACCACCTGATTATGGATATCATACAAAGTACCAGGGACTTCTCTGTTTGCACAATGTGTGCTAAGAAATGGCAAGGTTTTCAGGACTCGTGTGCTCCTAGTAACATTGCTTCTTTTCAGTGCTGAGTGGTAAAAGCCTTTTCCGTTATCAAGATGTACTTAGCAGCGATTACAACCTGCCACATGTGCTTTGGGGATAAGCCTGCCGGGCTGCAGCCCCTTGTCTGTCGCTTTCATGAAAGAGGCACGGCGTAATCGTCCGATGTCCGTGACCAGTTCATCACCCCCTCAAGCCCCTTCGTTATCACCCCTTTGAGCTGCTGGAGGGTATGAGGCTGATATTTCTCTCTTGAAACAGCTTTGCTTCTGGCCCCCATCACAGCAAAGCAGGTGATTTACAGGTGTTGCCCATCCAGCCCTCGTACTTGCAGTGGGACCAAGGCGACACTAGAGTGCACTTACCCCCCTAATCCCGTGTTTGTGCTGAGGGTGATGGATTTGGCTTACAGGTGCCCACTGGTGGAGCTGGCGTTTCATCGACCCTGCCCTTAGCAATAGAGGTGGATTATAGGAGACATGATCAGCTGTTCATATCATGAGCCGTTCTCGCTGTGTCTCACCATAGATTCTCCAACTGGATTGTGGGGGGTGATTACTGTGGCTCGTGTCTATCAGAGGGCCTGAGTGCCCATTCCACTAGAGGTATGATGACATCTTGGAGAAACCCGACGCAGTGAACTAATGTGTGAAGTTACGTTAGCGGTCCGCACAATGAAAAAAAAATGGCTATATTATATTTATTAATTTTTTCTTCCGGTTATCAGAACAACATACATTTATTGTGTCAAGCAAATTTCCATGACTTTTCCAAAACATTTGAGTATTTTTTATTTTTCCAAAACTTATCCAGGCCTGGAAATTGCTATTTTCAAATTCCATAACTTTTCCAGGTTTTTCATGACCGTACGAACCCTGAACATTGAAACAGTCCGGTTTTTTGGCCCTCTGTGTATTTGACTTTGACATCCCTGCCTTAAGGTAAGTAAATAAGCTTGAAGTTTATATGGTTAGGAGAAAAAAAAACATCCATTTGATATTGCTCTGTTTATTAGATCCATAATTTTATACATGACAGGACTGTGCTGTATAAACACTGGACAGTAAAGAACAAGGCAGAGACTTGAAGTGCAATGAACATCCTCATCAGGAGTCCTAGAGAGAGAGAGAAAGAGAGAGATTATAAAATATGGAATCCAACTAATGCAGCAAATTTGTCAATCAATTAGAAGTCAATCAAGTACACTAGTTTTATATTGCAGTATTTTACACTTAATAAACTTAATTAAAAAATTAAACTTTGCTTTGCTTAGATACAAAAGGCAATAACAAAAGTTCTTCCAAAACTCATGAACACCCCTCTTTTCTGAACTACAGTGTATTGCACTGTGAGCATAAATGGCTGAAGTGTTTGGGTGGTTGAAGTTCATGTTGCACTGAAGGTCAATCGATGTGCTGAGGTACACGTATCATAAGCACACTGTGTGGAGAATTATGAAGTAGCGGCCATGGTACTATTAAACAATTATATATACCTGACTGGATATATTGAAACCTGCCTGGAGTGTTGATGAAACACAGACCTCAGCACCATCCCATCCAAATTAACCTTTTACACACATACAGCCCAGTTTTGAATGAATGAATGAATGTTTGATTATGTGTACATAATAAAGTGTCCGCATTAAACAGTAATTGGTGTGACACTAGTGTGCAATATTCTGTAAGATTCTGTTTGGTCATGTAGAGTTTTCTTTTCACCTACTGCTTGAGTCCACATCAAAGTTCTTCCAAATGGACAGCAGAATCCTTTTCATATCTAAAAAGGTATAGACATTCTGTTTGGGCAACATGGTGGTTAGCACGTTTGCCTCTCAGCACTGGGGTCTTGGGTTCAAGTCCCTATCTGAGTGGAGTTTCCATGTTCTCCCTGTGTTTGTGTGGGTTTCCTCCGAGATCTCCGGTTTCCTCCCACAGTCCAAAAACATGGAGGTTAGGTAAATTGGCAGTCCCTGACAAATTCCTCCCTGAGTGTGTATCTGTGTCTCTATGTTCAATAAAAAAAATAGTGTCTGAGTGTGTGTGTGTGCTTGTATGCCCAGTGGTGGATGGTGCTCTGCCACTAGGGTCCGTCCTCTCTCCCCTTCCTGCACCCCATTCAGTCCCCCAGGGGTCTGTGGCTTCCGGTAGAGAGTACACTGTGCGCAATTGGCTGCCGCTTCTCGCCGGTGTGTGTGATTGGTTGTCTGTGACTTGTACCTGTGTTAAATTGTAAAGCGCCTTGGGTATTCTGAAAGGTGCTATCTAAATCAAACAATCATTCAGTTTTGCAAGCTGCTGTTTGATATCATGCATTATTACTTTAAGGCAAATAGAGTTAGAGACATGCCACTTAGGAAGCAGCACATCAGAAGGGCAGTATGAGCCACTTGCCCCGACAGAGGGTGGTTAGGCTCGGTCGATGCCCAGTTCCTCTGGGGTGGAGATGCCCAGCTCTGTCAGGGTGGGGCGGAGCTCCTGGATCACGTATGGGTAGATCTCTTTGTGTGACCCCGATTTGTCCTGAGGAGATGACACAGTTAATAACATTACAACCATCGAAGGTTCATGCCACACTATGAGTGAACAGAGGCTAAGTCAGCCCGAGTTTATTATAGCTACAACATTAACAACAAATTATTATTTCAGCTGTAGCGTCACAATTATCCAAATGAACTTGAAAACGACCTGTTTATGGGTTAGATTATGCTTCAGTTGTACTAATGCTGAATTGTGGTACGACCTTTTTACGACTTAGCTCTTCATAAAAACATGATCCAAAATATTATTAAATTACATGGCCTACTTTAATGTGCATTTCCTAAAGAATTCACAAAGACTAATACCTTTTTAAATGCAATTTCATTTTGCAGGAGCTAGTTAGTGACATTCAGCATTTCTGATTGCCTAGGCATGATATGGAATTTATTATCTGAGGAGTGATAATGATATTTGCTCTAGCCAAAGGCCAACATCGCTTCTAGTGTAATAGACTGAATCTCTGAATGCTAGCGCAATAGATTGAGTTACTAACCTTAACTGTTCATTTGCATCTTAATAATGCATCTTTGAAACTCTAATTTCATCCCATTACACTGAAAAGCTTTACATGTGTATAAGACATTGGTGTACATCAAACAGAAGGAACTAACATTGTACGAGTAACCACCAAGGGCCATTCGTGTAACTAGCTGTGATCGAATGTGTTGCTTCTGACCTGTAATTTTAAGGTGTGTTCTGAGATTCATATCAGCCATTTTACAGAAAAGGTTTTTTGTTCCCAATAATTTTGCATTTAATGAATACAGAGGTTTATCACAATGGTGCTGCATTATTTTGTTTGAAGTTTGTCTGTAATGTTAACCTAATGAAGACACTAAATATCTTTTGGAATTGGCAATGCTGTCTTCACACAACAGGATACAAAAAAACAAAACAAAACCTAAATTTCTAACAATACTTTAATCAACTACATTTCTACCAAGATCTACCAATTACTATCAAGATCTTGAACATTTAAGGTCACAAAATGTACATGTTAGGATGAAAATTTGAAGGAGCACCACGTTTGCACAGCACACAGCCAGGCCGGTCCGGAGCACCCTCACCTTGACTGCCTCCAGGATGCGGACTGCACAGGCCAAGTCATTGAGTCGTCTGCAGGCTCTCAGAGCAGAGTCCAGAATCTTAGGCTCAGGGACCAGGTCATAACCGATCAGCGTGTTCATACCTGCAGAGGTATTGGATGATGAGGAGTAAACTCGCTGCAAGTACAGTTAATAAATTTTGTAATGTGCCCATTAGGGTTGCAACGGTATGAGATTTTCACGGTATGATAACCGTCTCAGAAAATACCGCGGTATCACGGTTATCACGGTATCACAGTTAGTTTGTATATTATTAAAAGATACACTGACCCTTAAAGAAATTACAAGTTTTTTTGTTCAATTAACTATTTATTGTAGAAACCTGGAACTATTGTAGCTATACAAAAAGTCTCCTTTAAAAAAAAAAAAAAAGCTGTAAACATGTTTATATAAATACTGCAAAATTAGAGAAACCTAAATCATGTATTTCAGTACAATTATTTAAGTTTAAATTATTTAGTATCTGATAAACTCAGCCTGGGTCAGTGTCTGATCAACAACTGTTGTAAACGTCCGTTGTACTGCCAAGTTAGAATATAACCAGATACTGCAGAAAGAGAGGATTTATTTCTGACATGACTGTCACAATAGAGATTTCTATTTTAAGGCGTTCACACCGAGTCTGGTTTTAACATATGAAAAACAGACACGTTAGAATTTGAAAATGAACGCATGTAAATTAATGGCGTCTTTTACATCCAGTGAAAGCAAGGACCATAAAAAGCTAGAATTATACTTTCACTAGTGACCGTAGCGCGCGACTCGGCACAGTTCTTTTGTCTTACGTTAACAAATACGAGCCTCTTGTAATTCCCGGACGAAAAATGAGAGAACGTGAAGACGTTAAGATTGGTCGTTTTGAAAATAAACAACCATTAAATAATGTGATGAAAAAGCTAATCATTTCGAGTATATGTATAAATATTTAACTTAAGTGTTGGGAAATATTGAAACGGACCTTTAAAGTTACGTACAAGTGCTTTAATTCCACCTTATAAAGGTGTATGAACCCTGCAAACATGACTTTGTTCATTGCGCTGAGGCGCGGCGCGCATAGTGCACGACCTCGCGAATCGACAGCGCGCGAGACCCTCGCGCACGGGTGGAGCCAACGTCATTTTCGCCGCTGATTTTAGTTTAGCTTTTTTTTTTTTTTTTTTTAACATTTGTTAAGTCTGATGCACTTTCTGTCATTCTCACCGCTGTGTGCTGAGTAGCTGAACCGGAGCGGAGTTGCGCATGCGCGGGTCAGTTTCTCCGCTGGCTTGCTTTTTACCGGTAATAAGCAGACGCACACGGTATGATAACCGTGCATTTTAATACCGTGGTATACCGTGAAACCGGTTACCGCTGCAACCCTAGTGCCCATACTGTATGTAGATTTTACATTCAAGTCAGTGTGATTGCAGATAAACCATTAATTTGTGAACTGTAGGATGGCACAATTCCACTTCCATAGTTCCACTTAACTGCAGCGTTTTGATAGGAGAGACTATGTGCAAGTCTTTTGCAGTGTTTAAAAAAAATCAGACGTACATTGCATGCATCACATAGTGAATACATTCTTTTAATAGAGCAGTGGAAAAACAATTCAGTCAGTCTCCTTACAACACAAACGGTGTGTGAACTTGCACTGTTTTAAAGTATTGCTAAAACCTCCACTGGGTATATCCATAATACATACGACATAACAAACAAAGGGATGAGTTAAGATTAATGTATGGGTATTGAATCCCAATATCCATATTTCCTCTGTACACTCCCCGTCTCCGCACCTATGAAGTGTAACCAGAAACAATAGAGAGACACAGGAAAAAGGATGTGGGCGCACCTCATGTGACTGAAGCACTCAAATATGCTTTAACTCTCAGTGTCCGATCATTTTCTATTTTACCTTTCCTAAGTTCCCAAGCGTCAAGGTCCGGCTTGCTGAAGTATGTCACCCAGCGAGCATCGAACTCCTCGTCCGTCTCTGCGCTGGCATGAGAGTAACTTCGAGATGCCACGGGGGCTGGAAAAGAAAGACATCTACACTGATGGATTTCACGACAAACAAGACGAAAAAACTAGTATCTTACAACACAGGAGCACTAATAATTAGAACCACTGTAAAAAGATCAGATCAGTGTTGCACTCAGCTGGTCTAAAGTGTACACCACATTCAAGCACAGGTGGCTTTTGAAGACCCAAAAACGATTCACGTGAAGATTTTCACTTTACGGGCAAAGAGATTCACTGCTTGTTGACAGTCGTGTGTTCACGTATGAAGCCTCGAGGATTTTGCCCGACACTTCCTCCTGTTGGGTCACCACAAGGGCACAGGGCTAGCAGATAAAGCACAGCTGTAGGTGCGAACAATATTTGGGTTTTTTTTACACTTCCACGTCGGTTTGGGTAGTTGTATTTTGTTTTGGGGCAAAGTTACTTAAGTAGTTAGCTTCTAGCTAGCATTTTTCAGTCAAACGTCTCGACGTAAGCGCTGCTAACAGACTGCACTAGCTGCCATTCACGGCATACGCGACTCTCCTTGAGATGCTAGCTCGCTAGTAGACCCTGTAGCTAATTATTCGACTGCTCCTTATTTATGAGTAGAAACCACACTTACCAACGTAACAAGGACGTATCCTCGCTAAGCTCCTGATACCTGAGGCTGAAACACGAAGAGCAGCAGAAAACATCTCGACCGCCGAATGATTCCCTTTGGTGCCCTAGCTAGCCAGGTTACTTGGCTCAGAGGGGAAAAGAACCTTATAGCAGAACGCACCGACGGCGCACAGTGATGACGAAGGCATCCGAGCCGCGTTTTTTTAAAGCTTATATTTAATGACAATTAAACACATGGGAAAATATAAGTTTATGACGAATGTTCTTTTGTCCTTAAGTGTACGATTATTTTAAACAATGTGGCTTCATTTACAAAATAATTCATACCTGTAATGTCATACCTGTTATATTATTATTATTATTATTATTATTATTAATAATAACAATAATAATAATATTGTGTGCATTATTCATTATTGCACTATGACTTGTGGCTAACTTGACGGCCCCATACAACACAATGCGAGTTATGTTCGGTTACCTCACCCCTAGATGGCGGTGCTTACAATGCAATCAAATTTGTGACTTTATACAACTGAAATATGTACGTCAAAGTACAGCTGTCGTAGGAGAATTGCAGTACTTTCGTCTTTTGAAATAGGTTATTTTATGATAGAAAAGCTGCTATTAAACCTAAAATTTGAATCTACGGGGTGAGGTCACACTAATTGAAGCGCTGTGATTGAGAAATATATTGATGTTATTCAAATAACGTCAATTTTAGTTAACTGTGGCAACATGAACACATTAATTAGGACGTGTTTGTTATAAGCAATCATCTAATATTTTTTTCTGTAATAAAAACGTTTAGTCAGTTATCTTCGCCTACAGCGTTGACTTCAGTTCCACAATCACATCCTCAATTGCACTGATTTAACGCACACATTTAAGAAGCGGTCTCTGACTGAACAGCACCCGTTTCTTAGCACCCCTCGACTGTGGGGAAAATGGTCGCAAACAAAGAGAACAGTTTCCTCATATTATTACTATTTGTATTATAGTAACCTATTCAAATCAGCCTCCAACATTTTAATGGCTTTCAATCCTTAAAACCAAATATACAAACATATTCAAATAAACCTATTGATGTATTTACATTTGTTCATACAGTGAATGCAGAGAGAGAAAGAAGGAGAATACAAAGATGGAAAATGTCCCCTTTGGTCTGTCCTAGCAAGGGGTAGAACAGTGCCTGGAGCAGTCAAACACTAGCTGAAAACATCGGCCCAGTAAATATTCAATTTAAAGGATTTTTCAGATAAGAGTGTCTGAAAAATGAAGGCCCTGGCCATTCTTCTAGATAAGAAAAGACGGCACCATATGGAGGGAGGGAGATAGCGAACTCCCACACCATCCCAGAGCCCTCACTCTTATCCACTACAAAGAGAGAGAGAAGGGGAGAGAGAGAAGAAAAGTGTGCTCACTGTTATCACAGGGTCAAATGAATTTATTTTCAGCTTTGGAAGGACTATGGAAAAAGATGGCTCTGGAAACATTAGGCACAAAAGAGCAGTTCACAGGTATTGCTGAAGATGTAGCGTTATCTTTTTGTCCATAATTTGGACTGTTATGCGTCATCAGAACGGGCCTGTGTGGATTCTAGCAGTCGATGGTTTTGTTGTTTGTTTGTCTGTGTTAATGTGCTTTGCACAGAGCATTTTGTGCTATCCCTGCATAAAAATGTACTCTGCGTATGGTTATGCTAAGTATATTGATTATGTAGCAACTTTTCTCAAATTTTAAAGTATGATGTTCATATTCTGTCCACCCATGCAGTAGATTTGAGAGAAGTATGAGAGTTAAAAGCTTTAATTTTTTGCAGAATTTGGTCATGAAGACATGATCATAGATCCTATCACACTGTTATTGCGTCTTGACCATCTATTTGCCCCTAAACTCCATCCAACTAACACAGGTGCTTTAGGCCTAGAGAGTTTAGAGTACACACACACACACACACACACACACACACACACACACACACACACACACACACACACACACACACACATCGCCCTTTAGTAATTTGATTCTGTGAGGAGAATGGTGGTGAGAGAAGGAAGGGGAGGTGTCCACTGACAGCAGTGTAGGTAAAGGCCAAAAGCATTTAAGTCAGTGATAAAAACGCAGATAACCTCTAGTGTGTCTCCGGCTCTTCAGACTTTCGTTCTGTTTGAGGTCTACGGCAGCTGGCGTCGTTTTCTTCTCACAGCCTTGAGTTCAGTGGCCTCCTTTGATTCACTTACTGAGTTCTACGCGAAGGTTAATTGTATGTCTACTGCAGACAAGTGAACCTCAGGGAAACCAGTGTAATACTCAAAGGGTTTTTAAAGAATGTCTGGCCATTGTTCAAAGCCCGGTGCAGTCCCACAGTGGGACTGTGAATACATTTGCAAAATTGGATTGCATTGGGTTGTATGGTACAAACCCATTACAGAAGTCTAGTGACATTTTGATAAATTAAATGCATTAAGTGGACTTCAGGCCTTAGAGATTTTCATTATGATCAGGAGAAACATCCCCAGGTTACACATGAAAAAAAGTATTATATACTTAGTCATGGCTGAAGAAGTTAACTCAGACGAGACACCCTGTGGACATTCTGTCAATGTCCTAAAATGATGGATGTCCTATCTGAACACACTGCACCCACTGCAGGCAGGTGTAACATGGCATAAACACAATTTGTGGGCTGCCATAGGAATGCCCTGCAAATACTGCTACTGATGAAGAAATTATATACAGTACTGTTCATTATTCAATACTAACAGGGACTCATTGAGTTGCAGAAGGATATGGCTATGGGTTAAGACACACCAAAACTAATCTCCCAAACTAGATTTTGTTGTGTTTTGTATTACAGTAATACTGGATTTAGTCATTGTTTGTGTTGTTGCCCTTTGACGACAATGGGAATAGTGAACAAAGAACAAATGAACAAAGATGATCTGGGAATATCAACAGACATAATGTTCACTCATATCTATAATTTCAGCGGCTATCACTTTAACACCACTTTAGCACCCAAGGTGGACAGCTAAGCTTTAGCTCATTTCAAGCGAGGTAGGATGGAATGTAGGTGGATGCTGCTTTAGGGCAATAGCAGCCCATGTCCACCATCTTCTGGAGCTCCTTTGGTGTTTAGCGTTCATTCCCGCACAGCAGAAAAGAGAGTACCCACACGCACAACCCTGAAACTATGGAATAACGTATGGAATTGGGACACTGTAATACTGGATTGCTGTTTAAATACAGGTTAAAAGTATTTTTTTAATTAAAAAATATAAACACTCATCATACTGTGCACTGGTGTGACATAATTGTTCATTTTGTTGTCTTGCTTGGTTTTGTTCTTCAGTGTTTACATTTGATCCCATTTTTAAATGTTCTTCTTCTTTAATTTCATGGATTATCAAAACATGATATTCTGTCTCTGCTAGACCCGAATGTCATGCAGTGTGATAAAATAAAGAGTGAGCATGACATCTTGTAGAATTTTCTTTTTTCTCCAAATAATTTATTCTCAGGGAATGTGGGCAACGTAAGGACGTACATTCACCATATAGCAGGAACGGGGTTCTGGACAATTGTTTTCTCTCTACAGCAAGGAACAATCCAGCCTGGGCATTAGCAAAAGAAAGAGAGATTGATCCAGTCACTGAAATGGACTATGGTTCAGAAATGGTCCTGCCCTCCCAGACATGCTTCAGCTCTTTTTAAAGACAACACAAAACTTAATTTCAACTTCAGTATCTTGAGATACATCACTGCACTCACCTAATCAAGCACATTGCAGTCAGTTTTATTGCAGTGAAATAAACACAACTGTCTGTCTGTAGGTCCTCTAAACGAGTTTCACAGTTCCAGTCTGTGCCTCTGATTTCTTTTTCCCTCCAAACAGGCAGCATGTTTACCTTACTCATGGCCTCCGCTCTGAGGGCAGAATCGTTTTGGCTGTGCCTCACTTGGGACGGCAATGTGGTCAAACGGTCTTTTTCCTGCTTGGTGCAGTCCATCATGAGCTTCCCTCTCCTCCCAAAGAGCGCTGTGGGTCTCCGGGGGTTGGTACCCAGGCTCCAGAGGGTCCAGAGGGTCCTTGGATAGGAGGATGCTGATGGAGGGCACCGTCCTGTGGACGGTCATCTCCCCGTCACCCCCCTCCTGACCCTCCCACACCTCCCGCACACTCTTGTAGCGCACTTTCGTTAGCTGGTGCAGACCGCCCACCTTCCTCTTCATGATCTCAGCGCAGGTGATGGTTTTGGTCACCGCTCGGCCCGAGCCGGTGAACACCACCTGTCTCAGGCCGGCAGGCACCACGCTCCCCGCCTCACGCTGCATCCGCGCCATGGCGAAACCCATGAGGTTGCGAATCTTGCTGCCTTCCTTCACCCTCATCTCCAGCACGCCTGGCAGGAGCCCCGGGAACGGGCACGGGCTGTCCTCCTCCGTGCGGCAAACCTTCTTGAAGCCCGCCGCGACGCTTGTTTTCAGCGCGGGGCCAGGCGGAGGTTGAGGAGGAGGAGGAGGGGCCAGCAGGGCAGCGGTCCCGCCCTGATGGGGTCGGCTCTCATCCCGTGCGATGCTCAGATCCATAAGAACACCTCCGTATCTTCCGGGAGCGCTAGGCAGTCCCTGCGGGTCTGGAGAACGACGTCTGCTGTAAGCTCCTGCGCATAGAGGACACAATCATGTCTCCATTTCCACCGCTTCAATAACTCACAACTATACTAGCGCGCTCACACTTCACAATGATCTTTTTTTAAATAAAATGAACAATCTAGCTTGAGCAGCCTGAAATACATTAACGGCTGAAAGCACCAGCCAGAATATTATCCACTTAGTTAGGCTTTGATTTAAAGCATCTATTGGTCCTTCTCATGGAGTACTGTAACAGAAGACAAGAACAACCACCACATATAGTGGAATAAAGTGGAAAGTACAATTTAAAAGCTGAACGTAAAGGCCAATCACTGGAAAAAAAACAAATGTTCTCTAATTAAAAACCAAAAGCAAACTTTACCTCTGTCTCAAATATCTGAACATTAGTGAAAAAAGCATATATTTCATGAAGTGGCCTTCCCATTAACTTTTGAGCAACTTTGATTGTCCAGTGCTTCCTTCTGCAGAGCTGAATGCTGATTACATGATAGAAGTCATCACTTTTGCAGAATCCTCTTCTCACATCTCTGGAGATCAAAGGAGAACTTCACTCTAGTCTTCTGCTCTCAGCCCCTCTTCACTGCCGTCCTCTCCCCCTCCCGCTGCTCCGGGCCGGACTCCCATGGACTCTGCAGGCACTGCCTTCCTTGTTAGTTTCCTGGCAGGTCCAGGCTTGGCTGGAACACATGCCTGCAGAGAGTCTTTTAAATGCCTCCAAGTGACAAAGTCTGTGTTTTCTTTCCAGAGACGCAGAGGGGAACAGCGCTGGTTTGTAAATGCAAGCAGGGGAGGATGTGTGCGGGTTAGCGGGCGAGAGACGGTGGGCTGGATCAAGACGGAAATATTTCAGCCCCCTTAAAGGTGCAGTAGCCTCCTCTGTATCACACAGCTGTCATTGCAGTAACCAATGTGCACAGCTTAAGAGTGGGAATCTATTTCTTTAAGAGCAAAAGAACCAGTTCGAGCAACTTGTGTCAATCTGTTTAGAGGACATTCCAATGCACGTGCTCAATGTACATGACTCATTAACCGGCAGCTATGAAATAGGGAGTCAGTCAAGCTTATAAAAATGCATTTTTTCGCCGGGTGAAACAATGAATGAAATTAGCTCACTTCTAATTGAAAATATCCTTCAAGGGCCTGCCGAAAGTACAGGGCATTAAATTGCACTGTACTTAGCCTTTTATCCTCGTAGATGTTTTTGCCCATTACTATTTGCATAATGTGCTGTAAATGATCTGGGTAGAGATGCAGTAAGACCTTCTTGAGAAAGTACATGGGTCCCATTAAACATAAACTATTAGACACTGCCTTAATCTGCTAGGAATAAGTCATCTGGGTCCCTTTTTGTGCCTACATGAAGCACTGAAATGGTGTCATAAATCATATAGTGTTTGTTTCAGAACAGGTGTGAGCAGTTAACAAATCACTTCATGTTACTTCCCAGGTGTAATGTATGCATTCATTCTTTCCTAAAGTTTTTTACAGTTTTAACATATGACATTTGTACTGTTGTGATGATCTACGGATGGCGAACCTTGAAGGATATTTTGCAGGCATGTGCCCTGTTTGGGAAGCCACTGGCCTTGGAAACGAAGCAGCTCTCAGACCCGGACAGTCCTGGGCTGTGGTGGACAGCTGGGCAGCAGGGTTAGTCAGCACAGCTGACGGACAGGCTGTTAAATGGGTAAAGGCAGACCACTCAACCTGAAACCACGAGCTGTCTGAGAGAAGGGAGAGAGACGGAGAAAGAGAGATGGAGAAAGAGAGGCAGACAGAAAGAGAGAGAGAGAGAGAAAACTAAATATTTACTTTTATGTTTAAATGTTTTTACATGATATTACTTACAGTACATTAGATGTGATTCTTTAATTAGATCTTGGTCTAGAGAATATAAGAATGTATTTCTTATAATGTTTAATATTATAGTTTTAAGATGTGCAGTTTCAAATGTTGATTCATAATAAACTTTTAGTTAAAAGGATTTTGTCTGCAGCAGGATATATGACAGCCTTTTTATTTCTATAGCAGGCACAGAGTGCTGGGTGCTGGTGGGGGTGGTGGTGTGTGGGGTGGCATGTGGGGGCCGGTGTGTGTGGCAGAGTGATCATTTGGCTGTTTGGGAGAAATTACCCTCATCATTCATAAAGAGATGCACAGCTGCCTGAGGGGAACAAGCAGTGTTACTGCATTATAGACACACACACACACACACACACACACACACACACACACACTCTCTCTCTCTCTCTCTCTCTCTCTCTCTCTTTCACTGTCTGTCTGTCTCTCTCTCTTTCTCTGCCCATTTCTCTAAAATCTGACAAGTAAATGGATAATACTTCATTTCTTTTGAAGCATGTTCCTACATTGTGACAGAATTAATTTGTGAATAAAGCTTTGAAATGTTACTAGGGTGGAGTGAAGCTTTCAGCATACGGGGTGATGGGCCCACTCCCCACCCCCCACTCACACCCTCCTCTCCCCACTCTGCCCCACCCTAGGGCCCCCCACACCCCTAACTCCACCCTTCCCCCCAGACTGTATAAATGATACAGGAAAATGTGCATGTGGAGAACCTATTTACCTCAGACTTTCCACTTCATGCCTTTCAGTGACGTTCGACAGACGTTTTGACAGTCATTAAACATATTAATTGCACTACTAAACTGAATACAATTGATTGTAAATTAAACAGCACGCATTTAAGCGTGCAGGGGCCCATCAAATCAGCATGCAGCTTGCAAAACTAATTTAGTGCTAATAGTAATGTAGAATCTGTAATATCCCTAATACAATAATATTATAACAAAAACTCCACCACCACTTGAGAGCAGGCAGCACAGTGTAGTGTATTTATATATATTTATAACTCAGAAATCACAACACCTCACTGCATTTGTGGTCCCCTGGTATGGGACTTCATCCATTTCAATAGTTGTTTGGGAGTTTCCACCTCCTCTACTCTTTCTCCTCCACTCTGCAGCTTGAACAATTCTTCTTTCCTTCTGATATTAAATTAGAATTTGCACAATTTTACTGCAGATCAATGCAAAAAGTCTAAAGTAAAGTCCAAAGTAAAGCAATATTTGAAAACACTACAATCAATACAGAAAACACCAACCTCCTTTCAGTCAGTCAGTGCTCCTCATCAATCTTGTTATCTTCCTCCTCCTGCTTATCATAATAATAACAATAATAATAATGCCAAAATCTTGACACACACACACACACACACACACACACACACACACACACACACACACACACACACACACACACACACACACACACACACACAAAGATATGCATAGTCATAGGCCTTTTGTAGATGAAAGTTTGGCTCGCTGACAGCTAAATTACAGCTTAGACCCTAATAATACCTCCAAACATACTGAAAGATGCTGTTATCACTCACCTATCTGACAGCTTTGCAAAGTGCAAAACAAAACCTTTATATGCTTGTGGTGTGTGTGTTTGTATGTGCGTGTATGTTTTTGTGTGTGTATGTGTATATTTGGGTGTGTGTGTGTTAGAGGTGTCATTCATTGTCTGGTCCTCAAGGGCAAATAAAATTCTCAGAGTGCACCAGGCGACAAATATCGATAATCATTCTCCCATCTCCTCTAGACTATCACCCTCTCTTCTTTAAGGCCTTTCCCGTCTACTGTGACACTGTCAGGGAAGGTACCAGAGAACTGAGAGAGCAAGAAAGAAGGAGAGATGAAGAAGGGAGGGAAGGGCTTGCCTGAAGGAGGAGTGGCATAATTAACATGCTATAACTCCAGCAACACCTCTCCCCCTCTCTTTTTCTTTAGCTCTCTCTCCCTCTCTCTTTCTTTAGCTCTCTCTCTTTCTTTCTCTCCCTCAGGCTGCTCCTCTTGGTCGACACTGCAATGCAGATGTGAGCATCACACCCTGGCATTGAAAACTTTCAATGAGAGAAAGAAAGACATGGTGAGAAAAAGAGATAGACAAAGAGAAAGAGAGCAAAAGCAAGAAAGATATGGAGGAAAAAGAAGAGGAAGAGGGAGGGTTGAAAGAGAGGGAGAAGGTCTCGTAGAACCTGTTCAACAAAACATTTACCCACATTAGTACCTGTAGAAGTATGTTTATTGCTACTACTGTCTGAGAATAGCTGCTTCTCTTTATGTCTGCTTTTAATATTTTGGAATATTGAGTGCTTCTAGTCCTACTACGTAATGAACGTCCCTGCATTTGATAACTGAAAGCAATTTCGTTCATTCATTTTGAAATGGATGGAACTCTTAAAACATATCTATATAACCAGAAGAGCACGTGAAAATAAAACATGCTCCTACCCCCATTTTCTAAATGAGTTTGCACAATGTCGTCACCTCTGCATTTGGTTAAAAACGCTTCACTCTAATTGTTGTCATTATCTGATAATGGCATCTGCATGCACACTCTGTTTTGTACCGGCTCTGCTCTCTCTAATGTAGTTTATTGGAAATTTCCAATCAATTAAATTACAGTCAATTAGCCCAGTATGGGAGAAAGCAGAAAGCTAATTAATGAATTTGGGTGCGACGTTCCCTCATTAGAATTTTTTAGAGGACGTAATGCCGCTTGGAGAGCCGCTCGAGGAGGCGTAATGACAGGAAATCACTGATGCGCTGTGAGTGGAGACTTTCTATCCGCAGGGAGGTGTGAGAGAAGCATAATTGTTCCTGAAGAATAACTCGTTGTGTGTCTAGGAGCTCATCATTCTGGGCGAATGTCCGGAGAAACGCCGCCCCTTGTTTAGGGCGCCATAAGCCTCTTCCTCAAAACCAGGTCATCAGAGCTGCAGAAGTCCAGTCTGAACATGTTTACGCTCCATGAAAGGAACTTCTTCTGTTCTGTAGAGTAGGAGCCATTGTGTTGTGGGACAGATTTTGGCCAGCAGCAAGTCAGTCATTAATGTCAAAATAAGAGAATGCTACTCATTTCTTCTTTAATGTTACGAAGACAACAAAATTACGTTGTTTACTGAGAGCAGACACAGGCCTGTTACCAAGCTGTTCACTTGAAATTACCATATTATAATGCAACAGTGATTCTCAATGGGAGAGTTTGTCACTCCCCAGACCCCCATATAAAGGCAGTCTATTCGGCATGTTACCAGATGGCTATAGGGCTTTGAGAGAGAGAAAGAGGGAGAGAAAGAGAGAGAGAGAGAGTTTCCCCTGCAGTGCCTGTTCGTACTGGGTCACTGCCTTCTCCGTCATGCTGCAGAGAGGAGCTGGGTCATCTAACTCAACAGCCAGCCCAGGAAATGTTAAATGTATGTGTGTGTGTGTGTGTGTGTGTGCACGTGTTTGTGATAAAATGAATAGATTGTGGGATATGTCACGAGGTCTAAATCCGGAAGCCTTGTCACTCATTTTAAACATATATCACAGCAGGTTAAGCAGTTTATTCAGTGCTCTAACCAGAGAGTGCTCCCGGAAAATACAGGAACCAATCAGCCAACACGGGAACAAGACCACGCGTTTCTACAGGACACAACCACACTTGTCCCATTTTTAATTGCAATGGAGAGCAATCAGTGCATAAATCCCTCACAAATCCCAGCTTTACAATGGAACTATAATTGCAGGAGTGTAATTGCATGCCAAAGCTCTGCTTCCGTATGTGTGTGTATATGTAAGTGTGTGTGTGCGTGTGTTTGGGGGGGATTCTGTGTGTGTGTATGCTCATACACACATGTTCATCATTGCTCCCTGTGTCTCAGTAATTAGAAACAGGGGGGAAATGAGGTGGCAATTTTGTGCCAGCAATTAGCATAATGTAAAAGAAGCATCAGTTATGCTGTAGTGGGTGAGGCAGAGGTTGTGCTGGGCTGACACCGGACTTCCCAATAATCTCTGTGGGAGTCTGGGTGGTTTCACATACAGCCACAGACACAACATTTACAGGTGAACTACAGGTCTCAATAAAATGAAGGACGCGTTATTCGGTTATTGCCGCCAGAGGCTATATTTATGTTGTAATATGTCAAATTATAGCATCAAATAATAAACATATTGTTTTTTTATATAAAAATGTTGAAACTGACACCATTGTCATGGTTCTTTTATGAAACTGAATTAAAGAAGAAGTTAACTTCTGTTCTTTCGAAATGCCCGACAAACTTGTCCTGTATATCCACTTGTTTGGAAATGAAATAATGAAAGGACAAGGACACAGGAATCAAGGACTCCTTCAGTAGTCTCACCGAGCAACTCTCCATGGCACTCAGGCAATCAGCTGCATGGATTTACACATTTTCATTTTGATGAATTATCAAAATCCCCCTCAGGCTGAGGAACTGGCAACCTCCAGACAAAAGGTACGCACTGATAAGTTTAGAGGTTAGCCAGCTGCAAAGGGAACGATAGCAGCACGATTCAGACTTCCTACTCCAACATGCAGACGCATGTGTCATGTGTTTTAGCCAGCACAGCAAAATTGCTACTCATTGTACATTTGTTGGAACTGCACTATTTTTCGAATGTTGGAACTGCACTATTTTCGAATCAGTGATTTTGCTGTGGAGGACCTCAAAGTGACTGAAGTGTTCAGTGCTATCTCACGTGAGCTGTTCACGTGAGCTGCAGACACTTGTATTTATTCTCGCCAGCACTTTCCAGTTTTTTTTTGGCGCAGGAGCGATTAGGCCGACAGTACGTGATGCAAACGAACCGAACGCCAAGAATCAGCACTGGTACAGCACCCTGCCAAACGATCTAAACGACCTCTGTCCCTTCTTTAGATGCTTTGACTAAAGCGTGAAAATTCTCCCCCTCTTTTTTCCGCTCCGCTGTTAGATGGTTGAACAGTGCATGCCTCGCATCATCAGCTTTCTGCTGATGGAATCAAAGCACCTTTCACAGATTTAAATGAAGTGCACTGGCCTGTGATTGGTATTGGAAAAGCATTTGTTGTAGCGAAGCCACACAGAAGGAGCTTTAAATACAAGGCAATCATAGTGCCGGGCGTAGACATGAATAAGGTGTGCGTGCGTGTGCTTTTATGTCTGGGCGTGCGTGCACGTGTGTGTGTGTGTGTGTGAGGACTGCTAAGTAGTGCAACTACTGGATTATCATGGTAATCAACGATAAGGCGAAACATGTCGGACCTTTGAAGCTTGCCTTTCTCTCCCGGATATTGTCAGGCCTTTCTCTCCCTTTCTGGATAAAAGCTATAATTTAAAAGCCTCATCTGAGGTTCATCTTTCATTATTTGATCCGTGCACTTATTCCTCGGGCCGCTGGAGCTGCACCGGGGGCCTGAATCGCGGCAGGCGGGCGTGGGCTCGCACGCGCAGCCCCCACACACAGCCCAGAAAGAGCAACACGGGGGCCTCCATCCCCATTATTACACACGTCAAGATCTCCCGTTGTAGTCGGATACAAACATGTGACACCTTTAGTTTTCCACCTTTGATAAGCCTGCGGATTTCCATTTCGACAGCACCACACCATCCCTCCTGGCTGCTGCATGCGGTGGTATAGAACAGAGCCCTTCACAGTAGGTAAGACTGGGTGTGCTCTCTAATTTTGAAGCCCGCTATAATGAGACCTTGTCACGGGCAGAGGTTCCTGCTGCCAGAGTGCCTCCTCAAATAAGCACCTATTGTGAAGTTGAGGCAGAAAAGACTGCTGAGACAGCCATAGCTGGCAGTGGCAGGAAAAAGAGGGGGAGGCGGGAAAGAGGGGGAGGTGGGCGAGACAAGGTAAGGAGGATAACAGTAGGAAAAAAGAGAGGAAGATTGCCGAGCGATTTGCTGCGTTAGACATTCGAGCTTCGCCTCCACAGCACACAGTTCATTCCATTATTCTCCCCCACTTCTCTCGCTCTCTCTGTCTCACTCGCGCGCTCTCTCTGTGTCTCTCTTTCTCGCTGTCTGTTCATCAAAGCAGCAGGGCCTGCAGTTCAGAACATGCTAAGCTTGAGCGAATAATTGATCAAAGTGAAATTAAAACAATTGGATTTATACTCTACCAAGAACAGAAGGCCTATGGAGCTTGGGGGTAATCAATCAGAGAGCGTGGAGCTATGTACCATGACCAACCTAGTCTGATGTTAGGGAATATGTTTATAAATATTAACCCCACATGACTGATTTATTGAACCTCCCCTCAAGGCTAAACTTACTATGAATACAATTTCAAATCAACTCTTTTAAGAGATATAAGCACATAATAAATTTGAAAATTAAACATAAAAAAATTCTCATGTTGGAGTCAGTAAGAAATATTGCTTTCCAAATTGCAATACTTTAAAAAGTACTTGTAACTTAATTTTTGTCCATATTAATTTATGTGAATTTTTGAACATGCCAGCTGTCCTTTGCATTGTATCAATATTTTATAATGAGTGGACAGAAATTGTGTAAATTAACTGGAATAAAGTTAACAGTTTCTAACTATTAAAAAACTTGTTTTTCTCTGATAGATTATTTCAAAATTTCAAAGATACAGGGCTGTTTGACTGCAATATTGTGAAGCTGATTAAGATCATTTAGGAGGTTCAAACATTGGCTTGAATCTCAGTATTCACACTGCTGCTTACCAATTTCTCCTTCATATCTGTCAGGTCAGGGCTCTTTTTGCACAATGCAATAATCACCATCCCATCTTACCTAGAGGAGCAAATGTCTACAATCGAGTCAGAACAACCAGACATTTTTTTAAAAACTTTTTTGCTTTTAAAGTGAAAGTCCAAATTCATGACTTATGATTAACTACATAACAAAAACATACAATATTTATTAATTATGATTGATATTAACCAAAAAAATGTTAGTGTGTACATTCTATAAGATTAAAGTAACATTAATAAAAAATTAATGCAATTTTGATCCGGTTCCCAACTAATTCAATAAGAAGTGTGTAACATTGGAGTGTTGGAGACTGGACACAATATTAAAGGATATTAGAGGAATGTATCAACACTACTAACAAAACGACACTAAACACAAAAACAGGGAGCAGAGACAGACCACACACTAACCCAAAAAAACCAAATAGCACAGACAGAAGACACTAATACATACAACCTGGGAAACATGGACTCTAAACTACACAATATGCACTACACAATATGCACATCAGATATAGGACAGTCACACACTAACACATTGAACCAGGGAGACATAAAGCTAAAGAAAAATAAAGACATGAAACAGTAAACCAGAGACTAGAGAGACCTGATTAACACCAAGGACTTACCAACACACACACACACATCAAACAAAGACAGACCAAAATATATAACTCTAAGAACACTAACTGGAAGTACAACAAAACGGAAAGCCTGGCAAATATCTATTTTGACTGAAGCATAAGAGAAGCACCAGAGGGGGGGGCGGGGCGGGGCAGGGCGGGGCGGGGCGGGGCGGGGCAGGGCAGGGCAGGGCATACATGTAAGCATAGACGTAATGACTGACAACACAACTGCCAAAACACAGGACTTAAATACACAGAAAAACCAATAACCCAACGAGACACACCTGAAAACCATGACAAGGGGGCGGAGTACAAGGGGGCGGACTATAAGGGTGGGACGTGAAACCAGACACAATAAGGAATTGCAAAATAAAAGCATGCAAAGAGGAAACCAGGAAACAAACCAAAATAAGAGGGGTTGAAGAGGAGACCATGACAAAGTGTCCCCCGATTATTTCTGTTTCTATTTGTCCCTTCATTAATGCATCTCTTGTCTCTGGTCCCTATGGTCCTCAAAACTTTAGCCATTATTCTACAATCTTCTCATTTAAAGTGCAACTTTAAATCTTCTCACAGTACATACTCCTTTATAAATAAATAAATAAATAAATTAGTGGTGGGCCGTTAACGGCGTTCGGTAATTTGATACTCTTATCGGGCGATATAAAAATTATCGCCGTTAATCTATTCTTAAAGTTGGGTTGGGAACTGGGTCAACATGGGTAAGCAAACCAGTGGCGGTTCTAGGGGTGGGGCCACAGGGGCATTGGCCCCAGCTGAAATCTGATTGCCCCCCTGAAGTGCCCCTGTCCTGTCACTCATCTGTCCTTTGCCCGAGAGCGATGATCATCAGATTATAGGTGGATGCAATTCCATACCCAAACACTAGTGGCGCCAAATCGGAATGTCCAGAGTGAATAAAGCTTACAGAAGATTTGCACGATCCAGCGGAGAAACTTTTTCTATCCACAACCGATGGCACTTTTGAGGAGTTGGTTGGTAAGTCATAAATCCTTGTTTACTCACAGCTGTCACGTAGCTTTAGTCTGATTAACATTAAATTAAGATGCAAAGCTAACAATAGTTAACAGTAGTGTTAACTGAGGCTCTACTTGTGTTTAGACATGAACGTTAGCATTTTGCTAATAAATGTAATGCGAATTCATGTTCTTCTTTGTAACTTGTGTGTTAACATTAAATATGTTTGGCAATGATAGAGAATATAAAAAGAAAGGGTCAGTGTCAGTGTCAGCAGTTTTTGGCCAAAAGATTGAGCCAGCCAGACGCTGAAACAGAGCAGAGAGAGAGAGAGAGCAGCAGAAGACTCTGGACCAGAGGCTGGTCAGGAGCAATGCAACAACAGTTAATGCTGTAATGTATGATATTGTAACTTGTGAAATGGCACATAAGTTCACTGAATTCGTACACCTCATAGTGATGATTTACCATAACTTTAATGTAATGGCTTAAATTTGTATTGGTTCGTATATGACCACATCTACCACAACTCACTATATTTTAAGCTTTCAAGTCTTTCCTTCAGTTTTAAATAAATAATAATGTGGTCTTGTAGACAACATGGTTTCTGCTGAATAGTTTGTGACATACAGTATATATGTATTTTAGCCACAAACTGGGACAGGACTCTCTCTGATAAGGACAAGCAGAGTGAAGTTGATGACTTAACTCCCCATTCTACTGAGCCACCAGAGTCACCGATCAGTGCAGATCCTACAGGATCTGATGGTAAGAGGCTATCTTGGAAAGTAATAACTGATTGCGTGTGTATTGTGACACTAGGCTTATGTTAAATAATTTGTCATTTGCTGCTTTCAGACATCTTCCAGTGTGGTGCACAGAATCCTGTGCAGACATCAAATGATTGTTCTACTCCAGTAGGACCTGATGGCTTTTCATTCTGTAAATGGTCTTTAAATTTCAGTGAATTATGCACTCATTCACTTACTGTTGCTGAATGCCATGAAAGTTAAAAGTTGAGGGATATTAACAATTGACTGTGCGTGCAAGGATGTTGGACAAATACTTGGTCCCTCTATGAATATTATGGCCCCTTGATGGCCCCTTACTCAGAAAAATCCTAGATCCGCCACTGAAGCAAACTATGATGACTTTCAACTTGATAATTTAGCTCGGCTGTATTCCTAATCAAATTGCACAGTAGGGGCGAGAACGAGTTTCAGGGTTCATACACTTTTTTGACAATCAATTTCCATGACTTTTCCATGACTTTTCCATGACTTTGAGGCAAATTTTAATGACTATACATTCTCTAAACATATGGGTAGACATGAAAAATAAGAAAAAATCCAGGCCAAAATTCCACAGTATATCATAAATTAATTACAAGCCACGTGATTTAATTGAAAAAATAAACATTTACCGTATTTTCAATATCAATATAAACCGGAGTTACGACCTACTTTTTTTTTTATTTCGCGCGTGCACGGAGGAGCAGTGGCAGCACAGTGGAGTGTTCTGGAGTGTTGTGTACGATAAGCTGAGGCAGCACAGGCTCCACTGCAGCCCATCTCGGCAACACGATCGCTCTTTCTCGCGTTGTACGCACGAGGACATCATTAGTTTTTTTTCTATAGCCTACTGTGTTTACGATCAAAACGTATCTAAATCTAGGGTCGCGCTTAACGACGAAAACTGCTTTATGACGGACTTTTCAGTTTCTAACCCCATCGTTAACCGTGCACATTTTGCACGCCCCGTGTCCTTGTCTTTCACAAGCCATAGCTTGTATTTGTCCAACTGAAGCAGTCATTGTTTAATCGGCATTTACCAGCATTACGCTGATTTACATCAAAGTACAATCTACAGCTCCGCTTGGAGTCCGACGCTAACGCAGTGAACTAATGTGTGAAGTTACGTTAGCGGTCCGCACAATGAAAAAAAATGGCTATATTATATTTATTAATTTTTTCTTCCGGTTATCAGAACAACATACATTTATTGTGTCAAGCAAATTTCCATGACTTTTCCAAAACATTTGAGTATTTTTTATTTTTCCAAAACTTATCCAGGCCTGGAAATTGCTATTTTCAAATTCCATAACTTTTCCAGGTTTTTCATGACCGTACGAACCCTGGAGTTTTCAAACCTGTGAATTACAAATCGTACGTGTGTTTACATGGATGCCGCCACGAAGTCGCCAGGTTTGCTTCATGGAAAATTCATTTTTAGGAACGTAAAGTGTTACCGGCACTGTTGCCAACTCCTCAGTAAGGAAAGTCGCTATTGGTTGTCCTAAAAG
The DNA here is from genome assembly GCF_052324685.1 of Brachyhypopomus gauderio. Lineage (NCBI taxonomy): Eukaryota > Metazoa > Chordata > Actinopteri > Gymnotiformes > Hypopomidae > Brachyhypopomus > Brachyhypopomus gauderio. The sequence continues at coordinate 9,202,994 of NC_135212.1, forward strand.
TCGCTAGAAGTCGTTAAATGACGTCATCACTTAATTTGCATAATACATGTTTTTGAAGCTGTAAATGAATAACGTTTGGAGAGATTAAAAAAATGAGTAAAAACACCCTAAATATGTTAGAACTACAAATGAACAACATCTGTTGCCTTTGAAATAGGCAGTCACTTCTCAAAAGAACTACATGACTTTAATGCTTTGTATAAATAATTTTTACGTAAATTACATAAATAGTTTTTTTGCTGTGTTGTTAAATGTTAGTATATGAGTAGCAGTTAGCAGGAACTAGTTGGCATAGAAATCAACCTTACAATACAGGCAGTATGCCCATGTATTATCTCCAATACACGGCTTCAGCCAGCCTTTAAATTCAGGATTTGATTCCCACTCTTTCCTGTATTTTTGAGAATAGAGTTTAGAGTGAGACATGATGAGCAAGTTAGCTAGATGTTAAGCTTTCACAGAGACGCACTGTGGATGAGTCGAGTGACCGGCTACGTGGTGAATGAGGTGAAGAATGACAGACTGTGTGAGTTAAATTCAGTGATTTCTTTTCGTGTCTCACATATTTACATCCCCCGTCGGCGGCAGCTTTGGGCATGCGCAGTTCATTTGCAGTGTGGACGTGGAGCGGTGATGGTCTGCTCCATGGACGTAATTTTGATTTCAAAAGTGGGGGGGACATGGATTCGTCGCTATTTAAATATTTGGTTATAAAAAACCAATTTGGTTATAAATATAAAAAACAGGGGGGGGGGGGGGGGGGGGGGGGGGCACAACCGGCTTTTGAAAAAGTGGGGGGGGACATGTCTCCCCCACCCCCCCCCCCCCCCCCCCCCCCAAAGTACGTCCGTGGTCTGCTCTGAGTGTGAGACTGCACTGAGTGTTGTGGGCCGGGACTCACGGCAGCACCCGCCGGGGCTCACGGCCCAGAGGACAGCAACTAAAGAGCGTGTTTGTTCAGAGTCTCCAAAAGTCTCCAATAACACCACAAAAAGTCGCTTTTTTTTCTGCATTGTCCTAGCGCTAGATTCGTCGCTATTTAAATATTTATTTTTAACCGTTAAAACTGCAGAGGACCAAAACCGGCTTTTGAAAAAGTCCCCCCCCAAATTACGTCCGTGAGGTTAAATGTACTAAATGTTGGCTTACATTTGAAATATCTAGTGCTGTCAATTCCAGGTGCCGCGATTAAAGGTCCTCACCAGGATTTTGCTCAAGCTTGCTAGATTTTCTAATTAGCAATCCAGGTAAAATTAGTGGAATCAACACAATCCAGGAAGCCTGAGCAAAATCCTGGTGCGGACTTTTAATCGCGGCACCTGGAATTGACAGCACTAGAAATATCATGTTTTTCCACCCTTGCTGGTAAGTACATTCCATACATCTATCCTATGTTGCACTTCTAGGTTGCACATAAACACACACTCACACACACCCATACATCGCACTCATCTGCACTATATGTATTTGGTTTACTTTCTGTACTTCTTTGCAGTGGTCATTTGAGCTGGTTGCGTGTTTTATTTTATTAATATTATTATTATTTTATTATTATTATTATTTTTTTTTCTTCTTTTCTTTTTCTTCTCCTTTCTTCTCCTACCTCTGTCTTTTCCCTTTTTATTATTTCTCTCCCCCTCTTTTCTTGGTCCACCTAACCCCAATAATTATCACTTTGCATATTGTTATCACTATATATTGTTATCACTACACTATATATTATACAGAATTGTTATAATTGCCATTTAAATCTGTACATAAAAACAAAGTTGTCCTCCAAAGATGGGGGGGTGGAGGTGGGCCAAAAAAAAAAAAAAAAAAAAAAGAAATATCATGTTTAGCTAAATAAACATGTTATCAACCTCTTTTAATGTACAGTATGTAGGCTTACAAATTCATGTTTAACTGAATAAACCATTGAACACGGTAGCCTACATTTTATTGAGCATGTTTTTTTCTTCAAGTATCAAAGTAGAACAGCTTTCTCAAGCAGTCATTGATGCATTTTGGAAACAGGAGATGAGCCCCTGGTCTAATGCACCCTCTGTATTAAGAAACCCTATCTCAAAAACTGACTTTTAGTCATTACTTGGGTAGCACGCATATGAACCATTTTAATATAGATTAATCTAGATTAATTTCAAGATTTCAGTGAAATTAATCTAGATTAAAAAAATTAATCTATGCCCACCCCTAAAATAAATAATCTCTTGTTAAGGGCTATATTCACTATAATTATTAACGTTTTATTGATTTCCAAAAACAAAGCATGTTAGACACATCTGCCAATGACCTATAGTAAAGGCTCCATCCATCAGAGGGGGTCTAAAGTGTGGTGGGTTTATGACCAACTAGTTGTGCTCTGGGGAGCATTTTACTAAAAGCATCATGAATCCACACCATGTTTTGACTCCCTGTATGGCTGTTTTGCTAGAAATAATGTGACCGGCATCCCTCAAGGAAAGTGAATTGCATAGTGGTGGATGTCTATATACAGGAGATTAATTGGTGTGTGGTGGACTGCATTACACCACTGGTTTCTAACTAATTCTGTAATTTTCTTTATCCTTCACTTGAAGTTAAAACCAGTGCATGCTGATAACAGCTCTGTACCAGTTCAATTCCTGAAACAAAGCTACCTATGACTGTTTTCTGCCAATGAAACATTGTTCATGATCTGAAAGAGTGAGAGTGATAGGGAGGAAGGGATAGAGAGAGAGAGATAGAGAGAGAGAAAGAGACCGAGGGGGGGAAGAAAGAGAGAAAGAGACAGAGAAAGAGAGACAGCAAGGTAAGTGTGGCATAAAATTACAGTGGAGAAAAAGCATCGTCACCCTTCACATATCACTGATGTGAGGAGAGAGGGAGAGAGAAAGGAAGAGAGAGAAAGAGCAAAGAGAGAGAGAGAGAGAGATAAAGGGAACACAGAGATTGCAGTAATCTCTGTCAACCTCAGCAGCACTTCTAGAAAATTTTGCAATAGCATGTGAAATTATGTAGGATTGGTTCCTAATTTGATTACAGCATGAATATTGTCAAACAGAGTGAGAACAAGTGTGGGGTAGGAAACCCAACACAGGACGTCTGTGCGTTAGTTAGGGCAGTGTGGGGTAGGAAACCCAACACAGGACGTCTGTGCGTTAGTTAGGGCAGTGTGGGGTAGGAAACCCACCACAGGACATCTGTGCGTTAGTTAGGGCAGTGTGGGGTAGGAAACCCAACACAGGACGTCTGTGCGTTAGTTAGGGCAGTGTGGGGTAGGAAACCCACCACAGGACGTCTGCGTTAGTTAGGGCAGTGTGGGGTAGGAAACCCACCACAGGAGGTCTGTGTGTTAGTTATGGCAGTGTGGGGTAGGAAGCCCACCACAGGACGTCTGTGTGTTAGTTAGGGCAGTGTGGGGTAGGAAGCCCACCACAAGACGTCTGTGTGTTAGTTAGGGCAGTGTGGGGTAGGAAACCCACCACAGGAGGTCTGTGTGTTAGTTATGGCAGTGTGGGGTAGGAAGCCCACCACAGGACGTCTGTGTGTTAGTTAGGGCAGTGTGGGGTAGGAAGCCCACCACAAGACGTCTGTGTGTTAGTTAGGGCAGTGTGGGGTAGGAAACCCACCACAGGACATCGGTGTGTTGGATATGGCAGTGTGGGGTAGGAAACCCACCACAGGATGTCTGTGTGTTAGATAGGACAGTGTGGGGCAGGAAACACACCACAGGAGGTCTGTGTGTTAGTTAGGGCAGTGTGGGGCAGGAAACACACCACAGGACGTCTGTGTGTTAGTAAATTGGAAACAGAGAGATCAAGAAATGGAAGAGAAATGCTTACAGTATCTTGATGATGATCACTTTTGATTGCTTTTCAATATTTCTCAACATTTATCAGGTACCCATTTAAATAATAAAATGCAAAATATTTAGAATTTTTACTTAAAGTATAATCAGTTTTACATGTTGTGATATGTTTGTGTTTTTGATTTTTAATTCAGATGACTACCATTCGCCATAAAAGAAGGCATGTCTGTTTGTGTTTACATCCATTTACGTCTACTTGTGTTTGTCATCAGGTTCTGATGGCTTTTGTCCATGCGCTGAGAAGCCATATTAGTTCAATAATCTCATTCATTAACATGCAGGGCTGGTCTTGCTCTGAGCAGAGGAACAGACAGACACGACCTGTACACCACACCCCTTATTCTACAGCCTGTCTGTCTGTCTGTTATGGATGGTTGAGTCTGCTCTCTCCCTCTCTGTCTTTCTGTCTCTCTCTTTCTGTCTGTGTCTCTCTGTCTCTGCTCTGCTTAGCTGGCCAAGCTTTAATTATGCCATATTCTCTCACACTAATGGAAACCATGATGAAACTGATTAGAGCACCGCGAAGCCTGAATAGAGTCTCAAATAGAGAGGGGGAACCGAAAGAAGATAAGAAGAGAGCGAGAGAGAGAGAAAGAGAGAGAGAGAGAGAAAGAGGAAAATGCATTTGATCTGTTCTCTGATACCTGTGTTTGGGCCTGTGTAGGTTTATTAGCTGTTCTTTTATCATTCAAATGGCTGCCAGTGTTGGCCAATCTCGAGTCCAAGACTTCGACAGACAAACCCTCCCACATGATTAGACAGCAAAATAACAATGCGAGGTCCTTGATGCTCTACACACATCCAATGTTATGCGTAAAAAAAAACACCAAAATAAACCAGATAGAGGAGGCGAGAAAGAGGAGAAGGAACTAGAGGAGGTTGATGGGGGTGAGGGTGGAGGGGGGGTGTACTTTAATTCTCTCTGCACGTCTCCGCCACCGGGGCGAAGGGAGACGATTAGCCGTGATGGAGGCAGCAGTGTGACGGGAGGGTGAGGGGGGGGAGGGGGGAGTTTGGGGTGAGGGGGGGAGTTTGGGGTGAGGGGTAGGAGGCAAAGAAGAGAAAAAAGACAGAAACACAATCTTACCTTCTTGCTCTCAAACACTCTTTACACACACACACACACACACGAAGTCTATATATATATATATATATATACACACACACACAGAAAGTACACTGTATTAGAGCTCATCCAGCCACTAAAAATTAAAGTGCACACACACACCCACACACACACACACACACATACACACACATACATATATAAATATATATATATTATACATACACACACACACACATATATATATAAATATATATATATTATACATACACACACACACACACACATATATATGCTTATATAAAAGCCATTTTACTTACTGTAATTGCAGAAGTTCAGCTGCCCTGTGGAATGGGCCTAATGGAGTCCTGCTCATTTGCCCACACCTGCCTAATCTCAGAACATTACACAATGTTGTTACTTGATGTTAGTTATGGGGAATATATATTTACATACATAAGTGCATACACGTTAGGCATTCACTTACCCACACACACACACACACTGTCACCCTCTTCTTTTTTATGTTATATCCTCATGTGCAAAGATACTAAAGCATACATTACCACTATATTCCAAAAGTCAAAAAGTGGACAGGACAGATAGACAGACACAGAAAACACACACCCACACACACACGACGTCCTACACAAAACCCTGTGGGTTATTAACATGCTTTTTGAACAGCTAACAAAATGCACACGAGCCATCAGGGCCTTTACTCCAGACATATTATTAACAGGATGTGCATAAGAGCATGTCCTCATTTATTTCCTTTACAATAGGATGAAACAAGACTGCATGAAAGCAAATGTCACAAACCCATAATGGCCGTTCCAGCACATTGGTCCCATGTTGCAGTCTCACTGAATGCGCAGAAAAAAATTAATTGATGGTCGCGTTAAGTGTTCCAATAACCGTAATAAATAACAGTTAAGAGCAAGCCGACGGATGCGTATGCATTCACTGCTCGGCCTGACGTCTCAATTAGGGCCCAAATGGCTAACGGGATCAGTCAAATCCATCAAACAGCCACTAGCCAAAATCACAGTCGCTCCCAGGCCATGCCTCACGGCCGTTTAATGGATAAGTGTGACTATTACCCTCCACAGCAGCGCACATGTGTGGCTATCCGTCCCCCAGCTGCGCCAGATGTGTCCGCTAACTACATGCTGTTGGTAGGTTCACAGCCATCTCTCCCCCCACGGAAACGTTGGGAGGACGTTTGACAACCGCATTCATCTCGCACCCACCCTCTGTAGCGAAGATGTGCGGTACGTGTGACCACATTTACACAAGAGTATGTACACATGCACCCACCCAACCACACACACGTGTGTGTGTGTGCACACAGACATACACTAAACTGCATGCAGTCACTGAATAAAAGCGCTCCCACGTTTTCTTTCCAAATGGCCAGACTTAAGGTGCAATTTTGCACTGTACAGCAGTACATCGTTAGGCTCTCTGCTATGACAATCTCAGCGTGTTGATGGCAGCAACGTTTCGTTTTTTTTCTGGGCCATTTTGGCTGTCCGACTCTGCCTGGATAAGCAGGTAATTAACACAAATTATTCCAATGATAGAAAGCGAAGACAAGGGGGGAGACCCGTCTGCCCAGTCCCGTCAGGTCTGCTTAACCAAATGCATGTGCATAACGCTCACTCACACACCTCTCTGCTTTCTTTCAGTCTTTCCTGAAGTATTGACCAAATGGCCCGCTGCCTCCACACCAGGCCGTCGTGGAGTAGAAGCTCTTTTGTCCGAGCGCTTGTGCCACCGATCTCTGTCTGTTCAGTCAATAGCGGCCACTGCAATTCATATGAACGCTGCTTTGGGGTAATGAGCCACGGTAGTCGGCCATGTAAAATGGACTGGCATGCCAGACTAGATTGTAACAGAGTGGCCGCGGGTTTTGTAGAGTTCCTTTAAAAGTACAGCTAGAAAAAGGTCAACTGATCGACTTTCATTCAGTGTTCACGGTCCAAGACGATGCTGCGTTTCAATAAGGTTAAACCCCCACGCAGTACTGGACCCATGTTTTTGTATTAATTGTGCTTGCAAAGCTACAATTGTGTTCACCTTCTCCCTACCAAAGTAACTTATTCTTCTGTCTACAAGGTGGTATTTTCTGCAGACACATCCATCTCTATTAGTTTGCAGTCATCCATACCCACCACGCAGTCATTACTGATAATAAGCTCGATCTATCTCCACTGCTCCCCATGACATTCTTGTTTGCTTTGCTAACCACTGAGCTTCCTTAACGGATTGTGTCCCCGCCACGCGCGCTAGGCGCTCTTCATTCATCCATTTGATCTCTGTTCACAGCACTTAAAATGTTTAGCAGCCATCGCAGCTGAACCCCATTTGCAAACGCGGGGCTTTACATGAAACACAGTTGCGCTTTGACTGCACGGAACAAGGACTGTGCGTCACTGTTTCTTTTTTCCTGGGTGTAAAGTGACCTTTGGAAGTGTTTGTGAGTGTTCTGCAAATACAAGTGCCAAAAACAATAATCATCTGCTGCTCAATAACCTCCCTCTGAAGATTAAAAACGTAGCTTCTGAGGAATGGATTCTGAAATCTCTACTGCCATCATGTGGACGAAAGTTAAAATGCACTTTAGCTGTGCCAGCCAGCAAGGCCAGAAATGCGGACTGAAGTCATCGAATGTGACATGTAAAATATTTAAGAAATAGTAAAATCGCATTGAATTGGTGAAGTTTCAAGCTTTATCCTGTGATAAAATCCAAAAGGAACCTCAGATGCAGAGAAAGCAATTGCATAGAAAATATATGCTTGAGAGGCTTACATTGTGATATGTATGTTCACTATAATGTCCACAGGATGGCGACTGTGTCTTAGGATTGGAAATGTGTATCTGAAGAGTTGGAGTGCATACATACTGTCATTGTTGAATAGAAATAGAAAATGATGCAGCTTCATTGTGTCTTGGTCAAAAACACACAGATAAAAGTAAATAAAGCAATAAATCAAACAAGTGAAGCATTGCTGGGTGCTGAGACACAACATGCATTTAATCTAAAATGCAACTGATCACTGAAAATATAAAACCCCTTAAAAGCAATGAAAGGGGCTTGAAGCTTGTAACTCATGCACACATACACACACGCACATGCACACACACACACAAACCACACACAGACCACACACAGACGCAAGGTAAACTCTCTCTTTCTTTGTCTCTCTCTCTGTCTATCTCTCTCTCCCTCTCTCCCTCTCTCTCACTCACTCACTCACACACACACACAGACACAGACACACACACACACACACACACACACACACACACACACACACACACACACACACTTAGCAGCATGGCCCTCTTCTTTCCAAGGCCATTAGTGGGTCTGTGTTGGCAGGCTATCATTAGCCTTGTAGTGAGCCCCAGCAGAGGTGACAGCCATGGGAATTGTGGGCTTTCCTTCCCACTGGCTGGCCTACAGGCCATGTTTGTGTTGTAATTGAGCTCCAGGGTGAGTAGAAGTTTGGGTGTAATAACCAGTTTGTATGCTTTTGTCGTGCAATACTAGTCATTAGTAAGCAAGAGATGAAGATGGGGAGAAAGACTGTGAGTGTGGGTGTGTGTGCACGCATGTACATGTGTTTGTGTGTGTATCAAATGTATGTTGTGTATGAAATGATTTCATGATAATTTTACATATATAGTTTATAATTTTTATTAAAATTCTCACATGTGAGAATTTGCAGTATATGATAATCCTGGACTGAAGACATAAAACTATAATCATTTGCACAGTGTATTTTTGTTTCTATTTAAGTAAGAAACTGGCTATTATTACTATGTAAACACACAGTTTTAATGCCTCTAGTTATACTCTGGATTTGCAATTTATATGCAATGGTTTGTATATAGTATTACTTTAATTCGATTTAGTATAGTAAAATATAGACGTCAGAGTTGAATACCTTTTATGTTTTTATTGCTTTTGTTTTTTAATTTTGTGAATCGATCATTATTGATAATATGATTATTAATACACATCTCTTATATCTCATATCTTATCATATTACAGTTAAACTGAATTTAAATCTATACTGACAAAAATGAATGAAATTTTAATATGATTATTGTCTTCTGACCATGACAGAAAAACATTATATTAAACTGCTAGAATTTAGTAGAATACTATACTAAATCATAACAGTGACACAGTGCTCATAAAGCTACATATTCTATTCTATTCTATTCTATTCTATTCTATTCTATTCTACCTGTAAAATTCATCTCCTAAAATCAATCCCCCCCATCTCTGTCTCCCTTGGCAACAGGTTATAATCCATGGTTACAAGGAGTGGTTGCTAGGTGCGTTGCCAAGATACAGACCCCTCTCCACATTGCAGCTATGCAAGAGGCCACAAGGTCCTTCATGATGGCACGGCAATGAAAGAGGGAGGAGAAAAAAAAATCAAAAGGGAACAGAGAAAAAATATCAATAATGGACTGGAACAAAAAGAGATAAAGAGAAATGGATGAAAGACAAGGGGGCAGATAATATCTCACGACGTAACCATGAGAATGGACAGAGATGGAGAGACAGTGAAGGAAGGAGTGAGAGATGCAGCCACCTGTGCACGTCTCATCGTGGGCCGGCAGAGCGGAAAATGTCCAGTTTGTATGTATATTTGTGAATGTGCACTGTGTGCATAGCTGATTGAGAACACAGTGTAGCGAGTGAGAATGCGTGAAGGATGGAGGTAGCTTCTCGAGCCGATAGAGGGGTCTTGACTGAGCCCGTGTAATCAAAGCCCTCTCCTGTGCCTTACTTCTCACTCCTGTTGTTGGTTTGCTTAGGTCTATCTGTTGTTTTGCTTATTTTTTTACTTATTTTCTTTTCCCAAGTGAGGAGCCACTGAGCAGAAACTTTCCTTCTCTGCTGTGGGCTGAGCTCACACAGCCGTGGGTCCTCCAGTGATGATCTAAGCTGATGACGATCCCGGTTCACCCTGAGTCTCCCTGGCCGTGCTGGGGAATCACGCTGCGGTTTGGAGATGTGCTGTTTTTAGTTTTGAGCATGTGCTCCATGGAGCAGTCAGGCTTAAACTGGCCCCAGAAGCACAGAGACGCACACCTCCATACCTCTGACCCACAGCATTCATCTACCTCCGCAGTGCTCAAAGAGCCAAGCTGTAGCAGGTGTCCTGCAGATAGAGGAAGAACTCTGTATACATATGTACACGCGATGAGCACAAACATTAGAAAGTGTAAAATTAAAGAGTCTAAATGGGTTTAAATGAATTCTGGATTGTGTCCTCCTAATTTAGGCTTGATTTATTTTTTTTAAGGTACTTTTTTTTTCAAGGGAATCTACCATCATGCACACGGTCCTCTAGGGGGCGCTGGAAGTGTGCGCACCGTGCAGTTATACTTAATTACACATTTCATCTACACTACTCTGGACTGCATAAGAACACTTTTCTTGTAAAACTAGAATATGAATATAATAAAATGAACAAAGTTCAGTTAGATTTTACACCCAAATGCAGCTTTATTTGTATAGTTTAGTAACAAGAAGTCTTATTATACTGCTGTTTTTTGCCTTTTCTATATCCTACTTTAAACTATGTGAAACAATTCACAAGATGAAATCTTGTATAAGCACTTCATAGGCTTGTTACTAGCTAACTCTATTTGAAACGAGCACACCTGATGCTCAATCTAATCAGATCAGTGGATTTTTTGCACATTATAAGGGATGATTTCTCATTCCGAGTCAACTCCTGTACAGGAGTCTAAAGTTGAACCCTCACAGGCTAGATTACAGGAAATGTTTGTATGCAAACGGCAGAATAATGACGTCTTTTCCCCTTCCACCTGGGAAGAAGCCCCTGCTGGCTTGTGTGGAATAACTTTAGTAATTGGTTTCTCATTCTCAATGAAATTGAACAATAAACATAGTTGTGCCACTATAATTACTTTATGCAAATCCAGCAATGCCACAGAATAATACAATACAGTCTCATATATCTCACATACTTGTTTACTGTTGTTGTTTGTTTACAGCACTGCACCTTTTGTTCCGCCACCCGTTTTACGGACTGTTATTGTGGTCTGTGCCCTCGGTGTTCATCCACAGACATTGTGAGGAGGATTCCCAGGGCACCTACTAACGCCAGGAAAACTCCTGAATGCTGAATCTGGAAAAGCAATCAACACCTGTCATGGTCGTTGCTGCACGCCTCACAGGAGTGCAGGTCAATGGGAGCTGACATCAAGGAGCGAGCAGGTGTGCTTGGTCTGCCTTGGACTCTCTAATCCTGCTTCAGCCATGTCAATCCTTGGGGGGGGGGGGGGGGGGGGGGGTGATTTGACCAAAACGTCACACAAATTATGACGAGTAGGAGAGATGTGGCTGGATTATGTGTGACGGGGCGATAGGGTCCTAAACCAGGCACCGAATCAGCCGGGCTTCGCCAGAGGAGACGAGGGAGTCCAGGTGTTTTTATGTTAAATAAACGTACACAATAGTATAGGCCCAATTGAAAATATATACATTGTTTACATTTGATCATTTCTTCCCAGGGCAGTGTATAGAGGTTACATAGAGGAAAACAGCAGCTCAAACTGAATGAAAGAGGAGACTGAAAGTCTGCAGTTTCCTCTGGTAGGGAAATGGACCAATTAGAATCAAGATGGAAATTCTGGAGCAGCATTCGCTTCTCATTACACCCCCCCCCCCCAAAAAAAAAAAAAAACCCCAAAAAACAAAGCCAGTAATAAGTCCAAAGGGAAGCAAAATAAAACCTGTCTCCTTTTGTACATTCACATTCAGCTGCAATAACGTTAGCTAAGTAAGGTCATCACGTGAAATAATTAGCTCTGAGAATCACTTAGTGCATGCTGACATAATTAGATATTTTATGTTTGCGGTTAAGGCTGGCTAACAATGACCTGACTGTATTTACTGTGTGGCATGTTGAACTACAGCTTGTGTTTAAAGATGTCGGATGAGGATATTGTCATATGACAAACGCAGGTCTGTTTAGGTAGTGTTTAGGTAACAAAAATAGTCTCTATTAGTCTCTATTTCATATGTCAGCCTCACCAAACATTTTCCTCATGGACCGACACTTGCCCTAACCCCGACGAATCGAGCGGGGTCATTAAGATGCTCACAACCTTTCCGACATGGGATCATGTTTAATTTTCTGTCTCCACCAGGCCAGGAGTACAAAGTGTACCAGCCCAAACGAAAGGGTTAAATACATTCTTATGACTTTAGTTCCTACCACTGTAGTCATAGCAACAAGTTAATAAGTAGCTTCTCTGATCTTGCGCTGTCGCTGTGCAGGTTGCTAAGATACAGAGTTCCAGGCCCAGGGGACCACAGAGACATGCAAAATAATGGAAAAGTGTTGAAAAAACAACTCCAAACAGGATGCTCATAAGACACAATTATAGCATATTAAAATTGTTAGCTGAAGTAATAGCTTATGGAGCGCTTGACTAAAAATAAGGCTCCTCTTAATCTGTTTGTGCATGTTGACGTGTTGTTGGCTGGAGTAAGGAGGTAGCGCGGTCACTGAAGGTCCAGAATCGGCCGCTAAAGGGAGTAGTGCCGGGCTCTATCTCTCTGTCTCTCTCTGTCTCTCTCTCTCTCCCCTCCGTGCAGCAGACAGAAAGCCGGCCTTGCCTACCGCTTGCATCATCCACCTCGGGGCTGTGTGTGAAGGTGTGCCCTCTTTTCCTTTGTTCAAACTCCTCTTTTTGCGATGGCAAGGCAAGATAAATGAGACTCTGCAGGGTGCATATTTAGCCAAAGATTCGGGAGTTTAAATTCCACTGGGTGTCAGAGATTTTAAACAGTTGCTTATAGGCTTTTGTATGAAACCTTTAAAAAAGGTAGGTGTTTTTTTTTCTTAGGAAGATAAATAAATTTGATTTGCTTCAGTCTATGTTTAGATAAAAATAAAGATATGTTAGTATTACATTTTAAATGGAACATTTCTCAGGTAAAATCATTATTTCTAAAGATACATGAATACATGTTCATTTTAAAATGTATTTGTGAATTGAAGACAACAAAATGAATCTTTTCACTCTTCTGCTGATTCGCTTTGCTTTAAATGTTCACTCTTGATGCAAGCAAGAAAGAGAAGGGAAATGAAGGAGATTCTAGAGAAAATCTAGAAATGAACCAATTGAAATAAAATTCACACAAGGGTTCATTTTTTATGTATGTATTGATTGAGATTGTTGCTTGTGATTATATTGATGCTGACAGTTCACTCCTGACTTAAGTCACCATCAGTCCTGCAACCCCCCCAACCCCCCCCCCCCCTCCCCCCCCCCCCCCCTACACACACACACATTCATAGGCTTCTTGTTAGTGGTACTACATTGATTTTTGTTCTGTTGAGGTCTGTAAAAATAAAGCAGCATATTAGAAGGAATGATAAAAAAGTGAAAGTTTCAGAATAAATTATAATCTTACAAAAAGTGTTGAACAAAGTGCTTAGTAAATAGCTTAGAGACGGACCTTGAACAGTGGAGCACTATGGCACATTTCAGACCTCGAATCCAATACTCACTATGGACAACAGGCTTGATTTGTGTATTTATTCTGCTCAGCTGGGCCAAAAGGGCTGTTCCTATAGCTTTATCATTAAAGGTAGCTTAGTAGCCAATGGTCCTCTTTCACTAAAGAGTCACTTGAACTCTGCCCTAAACACACAGATTGACAGGACACTATAATGATCCATTAACCCCAAGGTTAATCAGTTGGTGATCAGGGAGGCTTTCCTCATCTCATTCACTATAGTCTAAGACAGGGGTTAGTTGAGTGAGACAGCGAGTCTCCCTGCCCATTGGCTATTCCATAGGATTCCATAGAACAGGTGACCAGAATGCAGCAAGGGTCAAAGACTATGACATCACATCAGCTCTTCTGCCCAGTGTTCCATGGAGGTTGTGGTGTGTTATGACATCACTCTCCAGTGACTCAGGTGTCCCTCGCTCTGCCTGAATCACTGGGCCCATATTTTATTATTATGGTTTTATCATCTTCTGAATTACAATGAAATGAGTGAAAGATTGAGATATAAAAATAGGCAGTGCATCACCTCTATGTATGCACATTTCATTTTGTATTTATGGAAACTATGCATCAGAAATCCCATAAATTCAAAGGGAAATGGAGAGCCTTGTAAAATATTACTGTGGAAAAGGAGAAAACAGGTTTTTATAAATAGGCTCCCCTGCTGTAAAACTGACTTATATCACACTCTAAAAATGTAAAATTTAGTGTGTTGAAATAATATATTGAGATGATACTGTATAATTATAAAAATATCAATGGTTGAGGTATTTTAATACAAAATTATATAAATGATACAAAGTTTTAAGTCAGAATACAGCCAGAATTTGCCTGTGAATGTAGGGAATGTGTGTTTAAAAATATGTATATGATGGTTGATGCATATGAAGCACATATTTGATGTTTAACTTATATGATGTTTGATGTATCGCTGATATATACAATGTTTGATATGCGATATTTGACATATATGAAGTGTGATGTATATTGTCATTGCTCCACTCTTTCCAGCATCTCCGATCGAGACCCTTACACCTCCTCCGCTTAATTACCTCTCTTTTCCTTATCCCACCATCTTCAGCCATGCTTCCTGAACTTCCATCAATAATAACCCTGCCTGTAAGCTGCCACACCTGTTTGGTTGCCACAGCAACGTGACCCCTGACAACAGAAGGCCTCTGTAAGACACTGAACACTGTAGAACTCCTGATTGGATATTGATTAGGCTTTTGTGATACATAATAGGATCAAAGGGATTGAGAGGCATCGCCTACACCAGCTTCCCTCGCTCCTGATTGCCATTTATTTATAAGCCCTTGTTATTCCGGAATCTGCATGTTAAGGAGGGGCAGGGATGGTAGGAGCTGTGGCCTTTTGTCTCAGAGCCTCAGAAATAAACTCCATCAGGGCTGGGAATAAGAATGCAGTCACAGCTGTGCAAAGTCTAAGCAAATATCATAGCAATTATAGGAAGGCAAGCAGGGATTGCAGATTAAACATGCAGGAGGTTGAAAATTTCCGGACTAATGAAAGTTTACGTGGAAGTTTTGATGAATGGAAAAATTTTCTCAAACTGCTTATCTAAACACTTCTGTTAAATATCTTAACTTTATCTGCAACTAAAAGCTTTGTAGATTTCTTGGGTAAATAGTACATAATGACATAGCAGGGTGGGATTGCCTCTGAGCCCATGCGAGGGCACTAATCACATGGAGGTGGGGCTGAACTTCGCCCCATCTTGCCCAGTGAGCAGAGCCCGAGTGCCCTTGGACCTGCCACTTCACCCCAGGCTGCCCCCAGTCACTCTGTGCCTCTCTCCCCACAGACGGCTTTTGGCTGAGAATACGAGTACATCGTTCAAGTGTACAGTGTACACCTAACTCCAAGGTATGCACCCTGGGGAGTCTCTCAGAATTAGCTTTAGAAAAGAAAGGCCCTGTCCCCTTGGTAGAGTGGAACCTGACTTCACCTGTGGAAATGAACAGGACGCCTCCGGACTGACTGTTCTGCCTACAGCTCATTAGCAAGATTCTCTTCAGGCGGGAATGTTTGAGTCATCCAATGAACAGAAATCAAATATGAACTGAAGGGTTTAATAAGTGAAGGACCTTTAGTTACATACAGTAATACAAACTCTATTAATTAAAGTGTGCTATGGAATTGCTTTTGAATATGTCCCTTGACAATGTGTGTTATAGTGGACAAATAACTAGTCCACACTGTGGCAGATACAAGATAACTGTGTCTTGTAAAAATTAAATTTCTATTCCTTTCCCATGTCGTCACGTGCTCGATGCACAGGAACAATATTCCTCCTTTTAAATGCAATTTCCTTTTGGTGACCTGGCCACCCTCACAGCAAATACGACATTGTTGCTGCGGGTTTTGTGCAAATGAGCCACATTTAATATCTGCAGTGTACATTTGAAGTGTATGGCCCAAAGGCAGTGGATAAATCTACTTCAGAGAAGCACGATTTAGAGCAGGAACCTTTCTGTTAGGTACCAATCAGGAACCTACAGATTTTTTACAAAACCATTTCTATCTGAAGAACTTGAAAGTAGGCTCTTGAAGAAATGGTTATCCAGATGGAAACGTGCATTGGCTTGACCAGTGATGGGCTCCCACTGTAGTCTTGAAATGTAGTCTTGAAAGTCTTGCTGATTTGTATTGCGTAGAATAAAATAAGCATGTTTTCGTATTAATGTCCTGCTGTCTGAAATGTGTCTTTCAGGAAAAGTTTAAAAGTTTAATGTGTCTTTCAGGAAAAGTTAAAAAAATTTCCAACTGCTGTTGTTTCTAAAAGAAGCTGTCTGTATAGGGTGGCTGCTAAACATTGTTTTATTCCAGTTTAATCAATTCATCCCAACCTCGCCCCCACCCTTCTGCATTTATTATGCATTATTCGCCCTTTTAGCCGATTTGCTACCAACCCTCCCATCTAATTTGGTATTCAGATATGCTTAACGCTATTATCTCAATTAATACAATGACACATGCTAAATGCATTCGCTGCATAATTCAAATGACAAAAAAGACACTGGAAATTTTACAGCTGCACCAACCAAGGGCAGTTTCCTCCCCGACCGACGGAGACAGCTCCGACTGCTATGAGGTGGACGGGAGACGAGCAGGATCACATAAATAAACGCAACGGAGCCATGCTAGTCTACAGGACCGTGCTTTATTTTAAGTCTAAGCAGAGAATATAATGATCTAGAGCTACACAGCTGATGAGCAGTGAGGGGAAACTGGGTGACGCACGCGGAGAGCAGGCCTGAGCCGACGCTATTTTTACAGCTCTGTTTCAAGAAAAAAAATTCCTCTTCAAGATTTTTCATTTTTAATTTTAAAATGGTATTTCCATCTGGCACATTAAAAACAGAATGAAAACGCTTTAACCTATGGACAAATAGAGAACATAAAATGTCAACAGGGATCGAGATGATGGTATTAATACGCAACTAGAAATGCAGTGATCTGTTGTCTGGAAACACCCCCCCCCCACTCCACTTCCATCCTCTCCTCTGAGTCGAAGACAAATGGTAATTGTAAGTGGCGTTGCGCCGAATGTTTACACTGTGTTTCATTTTGGTCCTTATTAAATGAACGGATTGGAAACCTCAGGGGCACTGCGAAGCCCAAACACACAGTCTGTGCACCACCCCAGGTACGAAAGCGGCTTTACAATCAAGTGGAGTGGCATGTCTGATGGGTAGGTAGCGTTACTAGAGAAAATGCTTCGTATTTAAGGCAAGCATCACACAGATCTGCACCGTCAATTAACGAGAGCAAATCAGAACAGCTGTTCCCTTTGTTTAACTGCACTCTCTGGTCAACAAACCTCAAGATGATAAAGCAGTGAGGACAGGAGCCCCGAATCAGCGACCTCTTTAAGTTCACCTGAAGCATGAGAGAAGTATCGACTTCATTTTACCCTTCATTTAAAACTGCAGTTAGAAAAGAATGTATAAAAAAACTAGACCAGACAACATAGGTAATGAAGACAAGAGTGATAGAGATTTCAAGGCAAATATCTGGTTTCAGACATGTAAAAATCAAATAAAAGTCTGGAACAAATAGACCACTGTAGAGCATAATGGACTATTAATTGAAATGTGCTTTGGATAAGTCTAAACATATCCACAAAACATATCATTCCTAGACAATGGTATAAGATTTACAAAATAGTTTCAACCACAGGTCTGAATGTCTGAATGTACCACCACTGTTTAGCACCCAACCTTTGTCATGACGTCTGGTTTCTCATCTCATGGGCCTTTGTGCCATAAAGTATCACTTGATATCTTTTCATCAGAGTACATCAGAGTAAACCATTTGACAGTATAGTTCATCCCAGCTTTCAAAGAGAACATTAAAAAAGAAAACATATAAAAACATGATAAATAAATAAATATGATTTGCCACCATACATATAAAATTCATTTTAAACATCAGGAACATAAATAAAAATCATTTATTTCATTTTCCTCATAAATTATTTTTTATAGTTTCCCTCTAAGTCTCACTGAAATATATCAATTTTTTTTGTAATATTTTCAATTCTTGTGTAGTGTATAAAGAAGAAACAGAATTGAAAAATAAGCTATATCATATTTACAGATAGTGTAGGAGCAGGGAGAGCACAGGCAGGTGGAGTAGCATGGGCTGCTATGACTGCTGGAGACAGGTAGGCCAGCTAGACCCAGCATGCAGGTGTCCCTCTCACCTGGCTGGGTCTCAAGGCAGATTACGACCAAACACCTGCTAATGCAACCTGTGCCTGGGGTCGTATGTACATATGCTATCACCCGCACACACGCCCCATCCCTTTACCCCCCCCTGGGCATGCAGTCACGCTGCATTTAACACAAGTGGCTGTGTGTGTGCCACTGTCTAACCAGACCCTAAACAGACTGCTAGGAGGGTCTGGGCCTCACACGTGAGACCTCGTATCTCTCACTCTGGTGATTGGCCCCAAGTCGGCAACTGCATGAGGAACGTTCATTTAGATGCCCTTAATCTCTGAATATGCAAGTGTAAACATGAAATACTACCTTATACACCACTCCTTGCTGATGCAGGTTTGTTTCTTTGACCAAATCAATCTAGAAGCGGACTACTTCTATGGAATATAATACAGTTCAGTACAATTACAGTTCAGTCAATAATAAAATGTGGAAGGGCTAAATCAAAAAGCTCCACCCTCCTCCAAACACACACACACACACACACACACACAGACACACACACACACACACACACACACACACACACACACACACACACACACACACACACACACACACAGAAATTCTCTTTGCAGATGTATTTTCACATTTTATTGACATCATGGTCAATGCAGCTAAGCTAACTGAGAAAAATCCCTGCGCAGAGTTTCTCTGAGCAGTTTTTGTCAGCTACCACCGCACCCCCCCTCCCACCATACCCCCACTTAAACATAAAAAAATCAAAAGGTATGCCTTTTTCACATTGTTTTGAATCTCAGGTCTATTGTCAGACCCTACTAAGCGCTCTCCGAGGTTGGCCACATGCTCTCTGTCTCTGCTCTTCTCTGGAAGGATCAAAGTGCTTCCTTTGATGTGCTAGAAACGGCACGGCTGCATGATAAATAAAAGGAGATGCTAGATGCGGCTGAACGCCTCCTCGGTCGGCACCGTCATATTACGGCCACGCACTCAGAGAACCCGTCGCCCTCCATTAGCAGCGACTGGGTCGACGTGAAGGACGGCTACAAGGATCCACAAGCCTTGACATCATTCTGCCTGATGCCCTGAGTAGCGGATTTGGGCTTGTGTCATCTCACCTGCAGCAGGCCGACTCATATCCAGTCTCTCATATGCCGCCATCATGGCTCCACCTTTTGTTCTCATTTGCAAGAGCGCTCATGTTTAAACAGGATGACGAAATCTCTTTCTCTTTCTCTCTCTCTTTCCATCTTTTTTTTTCAAAAGCAGCTACTAAATGAGAGGCATTAATTTTTCCCTGCTGTCCAACAGGTTCCCTTAATTATCTCTCTACTTTCAGTCAATTACATTTCACTTCCTTTCCTTGACAATCACTGCTATTTTAGGGAGAGCAATAGAGCCTCGGGGGGAAGGAGGCGCGGGACTGTACTGGCAGATCGCCTCCCTCCTCTGGTCCGTTAACTAATTCCACATTCATCTCTGGAGCAACATGATTCTGTGTGTAGAATGGAGGACAAGTGCTTTCTTCAATGCAAAACTACAACATCCGTCTAACAGGCTAGGAACTGTCAGGAATAAAATGTAACATATCCACAGCTTGGCTTTTGACAGGCGAGGAGACGCCAGGAGGACTGGGTGAATATGTGGGTTTTTATTTTTTTTGGAGGGTTTTTTTTTTGTTCATATTCAACAATGGCAAGATGTAAAAGTCTTCACTTTAGCAAAGCTGGCATTTGGACAAACGAGGAATATTAGAGTCATTGTTACTTTTAGTTACTAAAAATAATAAAATAGAAATAGCAATCAGCTACAAAATAAAACATGGTTGTCTTCTTTCTCAGCTAATTTTTAATTTTTTCCCAGTGTACTGCACTTCATCCTCTCTTGGGTGTGAACGCAGTAAGCACAGCCTTGTTGAATACAGCACTCTTGATTTACCATTTCTAAATTAAGCTTTCTAAGGTATGCTCGTCCAATCTGTGGTGCAGAGTAGAGGAATATCGCACTTTAAACCCAAACACTTAGCTGGGGGTCCTGGCCTGATTTCGACATGATTAGACCGTGCACAAAGAAACAGCTTCCTGAAATGAAAGGATAGAAAACGAAGTGGTGCAGACAAGGAGAATGAAAGCAGAGCAGAGAGCAGAGCAGCCTGTGGAAGTGCATGACAAAAACGCTCCACTACATGCTGCTGACATCAGACCTTCAGTGCAGCAGTTTTAAGAACCTCTGAACATCTTACCCCAAATTTTTTATTTTTGAGGCAAAAATGTTTTACCTCCACTTTAGTGTTAAATGCTAATTAATAATTTACTTTTTGGAAGCTGAACTGATGCTTTACCAGTGATATTTGCATATTTTTGTAACGAATAACAACTAATGTCATAAACCGTAAAGTCTCTCATGGCAATTGGAGGCAGCCTGTCGTGAGCAAAGCAGAGCGGTGTCTGTGGGCATTAGCGGAGTTTTTTATACTGTGCTTTACCAATATTCTTCCAGTGCTTGATAATGTGTGCTTTGCAGACATCCCACATTTACAGCTAAGACAGAAAGCCAGTGTAAAGTGAATAGGTTTTTTGTCTCCTGATGACAAGGTACAGGTACAGTTAAGTGCTGTGATGACAAAAATGACAGAGGCCGTTTGCCAGACGTGACTCACAAAATGGTCGCTTTTGGCTAAAACACTGTTTGGCTAAAACTCGAATGTCTGGACAATAATAAAAATGACATATCCAGGATGAGGGAATGATTTTGAGTGTTTAAGATGCTTATTATTCAGACATTCTATTTTATAGTAAGACTGAATAAATCATTGGCAAGTATTGAGGTCATAGCTAGTGCAAATTGTTAAGGTTTTATGTAATACTCCAGCAAGCCTATAGTAGATCTTCAGGGCAGGATTGACTAAATAAACAAAAGTATGTACAGTGACTGAAAGTTTTAAAACAAAACAAGATTTTGCATGATAAGGATCAGAATAAGGCTTTTGAAAACAAAACTTTTCAGAAACAAACATCTGAATGAAAAGTTTAGAACATCACCAAAAATGTTTGATTATCTATCAGTCAGGCATCAGTAAAACCATTATAGTCATATGAAGATCTTTAGAGGGTTCATGACCACTCCAACATGTGATGACCACTCCAACATGTATTTGGTGAATCCAGGTGGTTTCAGGATTATACAGTTACTGTGGAGCCACAGTAATATATAACCTACAGCATACATATGTTAATAAGTTAAGAGAATTGCTGGATTTTAGCCATGGGCAGGGCGGGACACAACGGGGGAACCTTTCCCAATTTCCACATTAAATCCAACCAATTTGGTCAGCATGAGGCTGGCAGTAAAAAAATCAAATTTCGTTTTAGCAAGGGGAGGCAGCAGAATAAAATTGCTCAGTTTTGGTCCTTTGGGAACCCTCGAGGGAGCGTTCGATTTAAAGGAGCGAAGCGAGGTTTGATATGCTGGCATCAAAGTTCAGAGGTCAGGTTTGGTTGTTGACATCCATGATTCCCTGCCCACCCCTCCAGCCACTGCCCAGACCTGGCCCACACCCAAAAACCCAGCACTTCTCAGGGATGAACTTGGCTTGTTCTTCTACTTTGAATAGCGTTTGATACCTGCTAATGTAAAACTTACTCACTGCTATGATTAATCAAATATAGATGAATCAGTGAAATCATGAACAAATAGAAATAATTAGGTATTTAAAAACTTTTACGAATATTTTAAAGCAATTGTTATAAATAAAATAAAGATAAAATACCTAAAATAAAAGTTTACTTAAAAAATTTTCAGGGTTAGTTGGCAGCATTGCAGGTATATAAAAAACTGTGAAAACTGTGATGGTGGAAAGGAGTACAATCATGAACATGAACCCCAAACTTTTGATAAGTGAGAAAATGTGACTTATGGGTGCAATACAGGCTTGGGAGAGGGTGACAAACTACTGGGATTTCCCTAGGTTCAGTGTATCGTTTATGATAGCATTAGAGAGAGCATATTACTATTTTTGCATTACCATTGGATTACAACAAAGCTTAATGACTTCTAAAAGCTTTCAGCTGTTAATGTTGTGAAGGCAGTTCTTTTTGCCTTTGCCATACAAGTTCCGGTTGTATCCGCAAAGAGAAAAGATGCATCTCGTGGTGCCTCGAGTGCTTTGCTAAGTTTGCAAAGGCATCCGCAGACCTGTGAATATCTCACTTCTCACAAAGTCACTTCTCCCCAGAGTGGTGCGCTGTTAGTTCTAATGAATTTGTTTCTTAGAAAAATGCCACTGCTGTCCTTGCCTCTTGAACACCGAGCCAGTTGGTTTGGCAGTTTCTGTAGCTATCAACTCACTCGTCCTCTTCCTTCACGCCGTCCTTCATCAAGTCCACTTTCAGATGATTACTTCTTCCCTTTTCGTGTGATGTGTCTAGATAGCACACTCCCTGTCATAGTACAAAAAGCATAAAGAAAAGAGGGGAGTACACACCATATCCAGTAGCTTGGTCTTTACAGTGGATTGTCGCATGAACACAAAGGCTTATGGGAAGCCTGCACCCTGTCAAGTACAGACTTTTGACGCTCCGTTAGGTTTGTATGTTTTTTTTTTCCTTTCTTCCCTCTCTCTCCAATTTCCCTTCCAAACAATTCCGTAGTAGCTGTTGAATGGGATGGTAAGAGATCGCTATGAGCAGGATTAGCCGTTGATTACATATGTCTTGGAGAGAGGCTCAGTACCCACCAGGACAAATAATGGAACATTTTTTTTCCTTCTTTTCAGATTCATATTGTTTCTCTTTTGAACATTTTCAATCTTTCTTTACAAGTTCAAGTATTTTCTTTAAAAAACAAAAAAACAAACAAAAAAAAAACAACAGCGAAAATTAGCAAATCTACTACTATAATCTACATTTCTAATCTACTTTCTGGTGCAAAAAAGCAGCTACCAGAGTAAACTGTCAGCCCCCATTTAATAATATTTTTTTTAAATCTTTTTTTTTCTTTTTTCTTTATAGTCATTATTTCCTTTAACTTTAACCTTACATAGGCCACTGGATACTGACTGAATTATTTCTTTCAACTACTACTATTGTAATTGTAATACTTGCAGCTACAAGGTAAGAGATTTTTTTTTTCTTTTTAATATATATGTGTATATATATTTATATATTTATATTCTTTTAAAAAGCATGTAGTCCTTTGGTCCCTATTTCCTAAGGAATGATGCATGTAAATAATCCTGGATTACCATTTTCTCTTCCATCTCTCCAGAGCTCTCCCTGGTACAGACCACAACACCTGTATAGGCACAAAAACCAAAATGGCAGCAGGCTGGTGTGTGTGTGTGTGTGTGTGTGTGTGTGTGTATGTGTGTGTGTAGTGTCTGTATATGTATGCATGTGTAAATATAGATGTCAGTATTTACATAGAGAATCAAAATTATGCTTGTTTTAGAAGTGCATTTTTATGCATGTCAGCCTAAGTGCAAAGGGTTTGTGTCAGCAAATTTGCGTGTGAGTTTGCATGTGTGATTGTATATATGTGTATGCATGCTTTGAGCATAATGTGTCTATAAAGATTTTTCCATCTTGTCTAAAAAACAGCAGCAAAAAAGTTGGTCTCTGCAAAATTTGCTTCCACAGATGCCAAAGCAAAAAAGGGGAAAAAAAACTCATTTAGCCAGGAAAAAAACTCCTCCATGTTCCTCCTGTCACCTAGTGTCTGATCTGTCAGTGAGGTTCCCGCCGAACTAAGGGACCGCGCTTCTTTCATGATATGTGGCACAGCGAAGAAGTCCTTTGTACTTATACTGCACTTGTGGAAATACGGAGTGGTCGTCCTTCATCCTGTGAAGAAGGGACAGGAAAGAAAGAAAGAAAGAAAGAGAAAGAAAAAGACAAAAAGAAAACGGGGAAACAAAGAGAAAAAGAAAATGTGGAATACACTTTTTTGTCTGCATACACAGGCTTTAACTGTGAGTCTTCCAACTGTACACATCAACAGCTGCAGCCAACATTGAGAAAAGCGTTCACAGCACACAAAGGCCAAACAGTCATTTGTAACTGGAGAAACCCCCAGGATCCAGATGGACGAGGACGTTTTTTTCCTTTTCATCAGGAATAGACAGATTGTAACTGTGCTCGTCAAACACTTCATTTAAAACGACGACGCCCTGTCTCTGTGTCTTACATCAGTCAGCCTCCTGCTATCTAAGAGTAATCACCGCGACAGCAGAGGGGAGATACATGCGCGGGACTAAACGGATGAACATGACGTGAAGACAATTTGATCGGAGATGACTGAGGTGTAATTACATAAAGGCATTTGACACTTCATTACAGACAGATGATTTCCTTTTCCATGCAGTGCACTGAATCCTAAGAGATCTTTTTTTGCAGTATGAAAACTCATTATCTGTATTTGTATTCTTATTTTGTCTAAATGTGATAATCTGATAAAACAGTAGGCCAAATATGTAGCAACGTTTGTTCACATAAGCAGTTGTGAATTGCTGGGGGTAAAAACAAAATAAGAATGTGTGAATGTTATGAGTGGTTTGAATCAGAATATGAAAGGTTATTTTTTTTTAAATAAAAATGTTACGGTTTTCAGACAATCTGAAAGAGCAACTTTTGTAAGCAACACTGGAGTTTTCAGGTGCACAATCGTGATGTGTTTCTCTGAACACACACATGGACCAAAGAAGTGTGCCTGTTGCCGCCCTGCAGGAGACCATGGGAAATGCGCGCAGTCTGGGGTAGAGAAAACATGGGACAGATTCCAGTTCACAACACAGAAAAAAAGATGAAATAAAAATGCTGCCTTTCCCTCAGCACCACGTCTCTTAGTTCTGCTCCATTTCTCTGGCAAATACGCTTGTTAAAGTTTCATAATGGCGTGTATTAGCTGGAGAGGGGAACATGTCTGCTTTGCATGCAGCTTGCAGGGGGAAAGTGAGGATCAGAACAGATCTGACTGGAGACGTTCCAGCTTGTACCAGCAAGCTGCAGCTAACGGGTGAGAAGATCCACCACTTAAATACACAAACACTGCAGCTTGTCTTTGACGCCACTCTGTTCTTTAATAGATGCTTCTATATACACTCACAATGTAAACAAAAGGCAAAAAACTCTTAATTCCTTATTAAACTATTTTGTCTGGTATGGACATTGTAGCTGCGTGCGCTCAGAAGGTCAACAGAGAATGTGGGTAAGACGAGCAATTATTCTCACCCTAAGTCAATCAATGAGAAAAACCCAGACCTTTGTCCCAGTGTCCAAATCTCTAATCTTAGTCGAAATGTTCAAAGGCAGGAGACTTTTATAAGCCATCTTGGGGGAGCAGGCCAAACACAGATAGCTTCCCAGCTGTCATGAGCTCAGCAGTGACGTCGAGGTTCAGCACGGTTCAGTTCCCTGCGGACTGGCTGCGGTCTCCAAACACAATAGGAGAAAGCAGTAAATCCCACTTTGTCATGTCTCTATGGCTATTTTATTGGTTAGAAGGCAATGACTTATGCTCATGAGTCATGTCTGAAACACACCCCAGCTTCCTCTGGGCAGTATTTCTGTCCAGGTGACAGGGTTCTAGAGGATCCCTAACTGAACATTCTCTCTCTCTCTCTCCCTCAAAGTTATTTCAATATTTACTAATTAGAATTGTAGTGCAGCATACAATCATACACTAGCATAATCCTTTATACCTTCATGATCATTTACAATCCACTACATTAAATTGATATATTAAATACCATTTCTGTACTTGATTCTGAACATTATCTATAATTTACACTGAGCTGCTGAACTGAAAGTAAGCGGAAGAAAAAAAAAAAGAACTTTTGTGTATGTGAGTGTAAGAGAGAGAGAGAGAGAGAGAGAGAGAGAGAGAGAGAGAGAGAGAGAGAGAGAGAGAGATGAAGTTGCCATGTCTGGGTCCACACCAGTGCCTGCAGCTCTGCAATCATTCTGTAATTGGTTAGGAACCTCATAAATAAATAAACAGGAACCGAACCCCATGTTGGGCAAACAAACCAATCACAGTAAAGTGCTGTGAATGTGGAAACAATGGGGAAGCGTGGAGTACAGAGTGGAGAGAAGACCAGAGTCAACATCTGCCTTCGCATCACGCCGCCAGAGCGGGACTGGGCAGGCAGTTATTTGGAATTACAAACATGGTGTCATCGTAAAAACAGCGTACTAAAAGAGCTAGTGATTGAAAAAGTTGAGGCCGGTTGCCTAATGAAGGTACATTAATATAAACAACAGGTCAGGTCAAACATAAAAATGCGAAGATTTAAAGCTCACGCGGAGGAAAAAAGCGAGAGATAGAGAGAGAGAGCGAAATATCGATAACACTCAAGTTCACACGCAAAATAAGAAGAGCACACAACTCACATTACAACAGCAAAAAAGGGATAAAGATCACATCCCATCAAAATCAACCAATCAGCAGATTTACCAACACCAGCTACCAAACAAAATACTGCACTCCATAAATACAGAATCCAAAACATGACCACAATATATATAAATATATATAGAACGAGAGAGTAATAGATCACCAGCACGTCATGCCACTCAATCACAGTAGTACACATGACGTCATCTAAAAGGAAATGACACCATGGTGTGAACTTACAGCCGTGGGAACTGTTCCCCCTGACAGCAGCTAGCCAACAGGGCAGCCATCTTGAGCTACGTTTGGCCCTGCCCAGGTTTCACGTTGGGTAGGAGCAAAAGAAGAAGAACAAAATGGATGGAGTTTCTTGTCCTTTATTGGGAACTGTTATGAGTGTAACCAAAAGCACGCGTGTTTTGTTTTAGGCAGGTCATTCAAATATGTCAGCGAACTCCATGACAAAACTGAAAACAGTGTGAACAGAAATGAGAGAAAATAATGAACTAATTTCGTTAGCAGGTTAGCACTAACTGGGATGGTTTCTTATCACACAGAAAGCACACATACACGTGATCAGTGAGACAAAAGGGGCGCAGACTACAGTGAGAGGATGAAATGAGCACTTACATTCCCAGACATTTTCTTAGACAATGTTTCCTGAAAAAAAGCTGAGTGCAAAAAAGACATTAAAGTGTCTGCATGGGGAAAGACAGCTTTAAAACAGACACACACACACACACACACACACAAACACACACACACACACACACGCGAGAACATGCATTCGTGTTCACACACACACACACACACACACACACACACACACACACACACACACACACACACACACACACACACACACACACGCAAGCATATGCATTCGTGTTCACACACACACACACACACACACACACACACACACACACACACACACACACACACACACACACACAAGCATATGCATCCGTGTTCACACACACACACACACACACACACACACACACACACACAACCCCTGCTTACACCAGTGAAAACTCTGTTTTGAGTTTGAATTGAAGACTGCCAGAATCCCGTTGAGTGGCCCATTGTAATGGTCAGACCTCCCAGTGCTGTAATTTGTGGACATCTGTCTATCCCAGACTCTGTGGAAAAATCGCACTCCCTAGGGAGCCTGAACTGCAACTGGTGCTAGGAGGATTTTAAATGTCTCACTGCTGTAGCTTTGATAACAGTTTATCTACCCACATTAAATGTTAAAAACACAATCTCATCCATTCTCCCCAAAGCCCACCACTTTTTTCCTCACTCCATATTTGCCACACTTTCAATCATACTTGCTATGTGTTGAAAAAAAAAACCCCTACAGATATGAGTTCTAGCGGCTTTGGGTGACACGTGACGCAGGCTCCCATAATGACCTGCCGCCCTGTGAGGAAGGCTGTGAAGTGCGGGACGGCGGTGCGGAGACGGCGGGGCGGGCGCTCACCTGGACGAGGGCGGGGCAGGATCAGTAGGGGCGGTTAGCATCCTTCGGCCGCTTCAACTGCACCTTCAGCCGCTTCATCCCGATCTGGAAACCATTCATGGCCTGAATGGCAGCCTGAGCACTGGATGGGTTGTCAAAGCTCACAAAGCCTGGGGAGAGAGAGAGAGAGAGAGAGAGAGAGAGAGAGAGAGAGAGAGAGAGAGAGAGAGAGAGAGAGAGAGAGAGAGAGAGAGGAGGGAGAGAGGGAGAGAGAGAGGGAGAGAGAGAGAGAGAGCAATATATAAAGAGAAAAGGATAGAGAAACATAAAGACAGGACAGGGAAGAGATGGTATACAAGTCAGTGGAACTTAGTGCAGGAAATTTCATCTGAATTAATTTTTTTACAGCAAGCATTCAGGTTAAATCAGCAACCCTTACATCACAAAGATGCAAGGCTGGCAGTCGTGGGCACTGCAGCTCTGTGTTAGAAAGCAGGTCCACGGCTTGGGCCCTCTGGGCTGCCGTAGCCACTCTGCTCCCGTTAACACCCCTGTTACAGGTGCTCCGAGTTATCGCCCGTGTTCGAGGCAGAATGATCCCACCGCTCTCCTGCCCTTTCCTTATCGCCGCCTCACTGACTGACGGGCCAAATTTTCCGCTTGCTGGCTGATTCAATCACTGGGCCGGCGCGCCAATTTAATTTGGGGGAGGGGGTGGGGAGTGTGGTGCTTGCTTTTGTCAGGCTGGCCAGAGATAAGACCGTTGCTTTTACAAACCCTTTAAAAGAGCCACGTCTGTCAGACAACCTCAATCCCCTCCCCACTGCTCTTCATAAATCTGCCTCTCCTGACGCGCTCGTCCGGTACTCGCCCCGGCTGGATCCTGGAGCACACTTGGACAGACAGGTGTTGGGACAGGGCAGGGCGCCGTCTGGGTGGACCAGAGCTAAATCGGTCAGTCGGGGCTATGTAAATCAGCATGGGACTCTGCGCCACAATTTATGGGCTGCACCGGCCTCTCCTAGTTCTGCTCGGTTCGGTTGGGAGACGTAAGTGCTCTCTCTTGTGAAGCTGTTAAAGGGGTCCAGCCTATCGGCCTTTTCACATGTGTTATTGGTAAGGAAACAACCAGTGGCTGGGCATGGGAGTTTCACAATCTCTTAAGCCACAGGGATAATTAAAAAGTACGGCAGGCGTACTCACGGCCTGACCAAGGAGTTCTCCACTTGTAGTACTCTAATACTAAAAGCACATCGCTGTTTTTAAAGCAAGAGGGATGTATCCCTCTGTGCACTTCTGTGTGTGGGCGAGTGCGTGCACATGTGGGTACGTGTGTGTGTGTGTGTGTGCGCGCGCGCTGAGCAATTCTATAAGAATTGAAGTCCTTTGAAATCCATTTTCCCTTTGGTTAATCCCACTAAAAGAGGCAAGCTTTGATCAGAGTTAAATGTCAATATTGAGTGAGTAATCACTGTGGATTAAAAGAGCACGCTATCCCAAAAGACTTGCCGGGTGCCTCACAGCGATGGCGGCTCTGGTCTCACTGAATAGAAGGTTCTGGAACCCCCCTCCACGCCTTTGCCCAGGAGGATCACTGATGATAATCCTTGTCTATCTCCACAGCTGTCTCTCTTCTCCCATGGCACAGGACTCTAAGGCACTGGTTTTTAGAAATGATTTTTGTCTGCTAGCCTTTTAATCTGTCTTTTAATTTAAGATTTAACTTTTTCATTGAGCTCTGTTTCTGTGCAATGCCATATTTGCTTAGCAATGTAAAGTTTTAAGCAGTTAGTACAAATCAAAGAAAAACAAATAAACAAAGAAAATAATATGATGAGTGTGAATTTACAAAGACAATCGATGGAGAGGTTGCATGTGATGAAGTGTTACCTAAGGCCAGGCACTCCAAGTTGGTCTGCCACTTGTAGGCCAGACACTTGAATTTGCAATCAAAACCTGTTGAGTTTTTCTAATGAAAACTGCAGGAGCCAAGGGAAAAGCACCACTGTTAACCAAAAGGCACTTCAGGCTTCTTTCATAACAGCAAAATGGATTGCCAAGACCTGGCAGTCCCACACACTACATGAGACTATTCTTCTTACCGTGTGCTAAGAATACCATTTCAATCATGTCTGCGGCGAGTATGGCAGATCAGCTAGTATTAATGTCATTATCAAAAGACAGCGGTTAATCGTATTGAGGATTTGGCAAAAGACGTTCAATAGCAGGTTTTCGGCAAAGTAAAAATTGAGTGTTTGCTTTGCAACTTGATGAGACCACAAACGCTTGCCAGGTTCATCACACATGGATGAATTAGTGAGGATTTTGTGTTTTAATGTCGCCTTCCTTGGCAAGCAGCTGACCATCAGATGTTCTTCATGCGTTGTTCTTCGCATTGTTGTTTTCATGCATTGTTCTTTGTGTTGTTCTTGATGTGTTGTTCTTTTTGTCATTCTTGATGCGTTGTTGTTCTTTGTGTTGTTCTTTTTGTTGTTCTTGATGTTTCTGATGCATGTTTTTCTTGATACGTCACTGGCTGGCGTAAATGTGTGGGAATTTGGTCAGATGGTGCACGAGCCATGAGGGGCAAACACAGCGCAGTAGTCACAGGAGTACAGAAGTGTGACGGTGGGGTCGCGGCGAAGAACGAGACACACAATCCTTCACAGATACGTCACTTTTACTGGTACACGGTTGTTGCGCAATAGCGCACGAAGAACAAAGATACATACACACACTGCAACGTGTAGACTTTAGACATTGACGAGCACAGGACACTGCGCGAGCGCACATTAAGTAGACAAACCACAGTAGCCCCACGTGATCACGAGACGATTCACAGGTGAGACTTATTAATCACACAACAAAACCCTACCCACGTATATACACTGACGCAGACAAAGCACGTGGACTACGTTGACACACGCCCAAAAGGGAGGGGCCGGGGTCCTCAACGTGACAGACGCCCCCTCCAAGGGCACTACCCGTCCCGGGGTGCCAACAGGACCGAGTGCCCCGAACCCACGACGATGGGCGGATCCGACGCGCTCAGTCCTGCGTCTGGGAGGTGACCGCCCTTGGGGAAGCGTCCGCCACGGACCGCCTAGAACACCCTCCCTGGGAAGACGGGGGAAAAGACGGAAGACACATTAAACGGAACAGACACGAATACACACACAGGCACACTGACATACATCGGAATAAACGGGAAAAGGGGGTTTGGTACACAAACGGGCAGACATACGAACACTGGCACACTCACACATGAGACAGGCGCCAGGCTGCGCGCCAGGAGGAGAGCGACTAGGGGAGAGGGATCGGGTGCTGCAGGCGCTGCGGGTACTTGTCCTGCTCCAGCCTTTGCTGCATGGTCTCCGCCTGGTACAGCGCGGTTGGCGTTCGCGCCAGGTGCTCCGCGGCGGGCTTGTGCGCCTGATGCAGCGCGGCGGGCTTGCGCGCCTGATGCAGCGCGGCTGGCTTGCGCGCCTGATGCAGCGCGGCTGGCTTGCGCGCCTGATGCAGCGCGGCTGGCTTGCGCGCCTGATGCAGCGCGGCTGGCTTGCGCGCCTGATGCAGCGCGGCTGGCTTGTGCGCCTGATGCAGCGCGGCTGGCTTGCGCGCCTGATGCAGCGCGGCTGGCTTGCGTGCCTGATGCAGCGTGGCTGGCTTGCGCGCCTGGTACAGCGCGGCTGGCAGACGCCCCGTGCGGGCCGTTGGGTGTTTCCCCGTCGATCTCCATGTCCTCCGTCCCCCGGCTCCACTCCATGGACTGCTCCGGGCTGCCACCCCGGGAGCAGTCCATCGCGCTCTCGCCGGAGCGATCGGAGTGTGGACGACGCTCCGCACTCCCTTTCACGGTCCTAACCGACCTCACCGAGGCAGGCGGACTGTCCTCCTCTTCCTCCGTATAGGAGTCCCCCTCCGTCTCACCGTAGTCGGCGGTAGGCGTAGAGCACCCCAATGGAGGGTAGTCCTCTTGCTCCTCCTCCTCGGTAGGAGCGGAACCCACGGGCGGAGGGAGGTAGTCGTCGTCCTCCGACTCCTCCTCCTCCTCTTCACCGTAGTCCTCGCTCTCTGAAGGAGGGTAGTCCTCTCCCTCCCCGCCGTAGTCTACGGTGGATGCGTCACCTAAAGACGGAGGGTAGGCGTCCTCCTCCTCTCCACCGTAGTCTACGGTGGAGGCGTCGCACAACGAGGGAGCGGGTTCTTCGCCCTCATCTTCCTCTTCGTCCTGCTCCTCCTCCGTGGAGTCCCCTGCCCCGAACTCGTTCTCCGGGGAGGTCTCGACCGCTCCGAAAACCCCGGAGTCCACCCTCGGCGACGAGGGAGCGCGGGACGGAGGGGAGTGTCGCTCCCTCCACAGCCTCACCGCGCCCTGGCGGAAGAACTCCGCCAGCTCGGGGTCCCTCTCCACTAGCCCCTGGGCTGTGGACAGCTGGAGGGCGCACACTGGGTCGGTCTCTAACTCCTCGACCGTCGGCATAGCCTCGTGTCGCGGAGAGGGGTTCTCCTCAGGCTCCTCCTCTAGTGTCCTCCCCTCTTCATAGAGTTCGGCGAAGCCCACCCGTATGGGCGAGGGCTCCCGGGAAGACGAGGAGTGTCGCTCCTGCCACACCTTTACCGCCGTCTGGCGGTATTCCTCCGCCAGCCAGGGAATGGCGGTCTCCCGAGCTGCGCACAGCATATAGGAGCACTCCGGGTCCTGTTGGAGCTGCTCCATAGTCGGCGTGACCGGACTGCGTGGAGGGGAGGAAGAGGTACGGTGACGCCGCTTGCTGGGGCGCTGTGCCTTCTTTAGCCGGGTTGCGTATCCTGGCATTTCTGTGTCTCTTGCGGCTCGTCAATCTGTGACGGTGGGGTCGCGGCGAAGAACGAGACACACAATCCTTCACAGATACGTCACTTTTACTGGTACACGGTTGTTGCGCAATAGCGCACGAAGAACAAAGATACATACACACACTGCAACGTGTAGACTTTAGACATTGACGAGCACAGGACACTGCGCGAGCGCACATTAAGTAGACAAACCACAGTAGCCCCACGTGATCACGAGACGATTCACAGGTGAGACTTATTAATCACACAACAAAACCCTACCCACGTATATACACTGACGCAGACAAAGCACGTGGACTACGTTGACACACGCCCAAAAGGGAGGGGCCGGGGTCCTCAACGTGACAAGAAGGCCATGTTGCTGCTCCTCCCGCTTCCTGGACACACTGGATGAGTCACAGGCAAGTTCTTGCAACAGAAAAAATGTGCACCATATTCACACTAGTAATGTTTGAAACTGTTCACACTATGAGGGGAGGACACTTTTATTGGAAAAAACCTCCCTGCTAGCCATTACATTTTCTGACGAAAAATGGATTGCTCTGGTAACCTATCTGACCGACATTTTCAATCAGCTCAACAAGTCTCAAACATCCGTTTTCTCTCTTTCTGGCAAAACTGAGGCATAGAGCAGAAACCCATGCTAGTGGAAATCTCGACTTGGAAATGAGAACTTTGAATAGAAATAAACGTCTCTGTTGTCTCTGTTGAGTCCTGGTCTTACGGTATGTCCTCACTTAGGTGAAGATCGTGACACGTGCCAAAGTCTGAATTCCTGTGTTTGCCATTTCAGCAGACAGAATAGCCCTGAAGTCTCTCCTGTCCTCTGAAGTTTGCTCTCATTTTTCTTTCTGCTTTTGAGCTCTATTTTTGAGCTTGGATTTACTCAAATTGAACGAAAATGCTGAAGAATACATAGAAAGCCAAAGCCTCCTCTAACATTAACATAAATGTTTATACTAAAATACCTTTTTGAATTGCAATAAGTTAGATAACTTAGAAAACTGAGATTACTCCCCAAATGAGAGAGAAAGACCAATTTTGATATATATACTGTTCTTTAGAGTTATACGTAATGGATATATCAAGTTTAAGAATGATTTGTTCCTTATTTTACCAAGGATAGGACATGCTAAGAAGCATAAATGAACATCAGGTTAATATTAACCTAAATGTTTACACTAGTCTGCTTATTTACACTACAAACCAATTTTTATACCTTCACAGTATCTTAATCTAATCTGTAAATGGCCTCTCCAAATCCATTAATCTAGATGCAAATTCCTAGGATGGATGAAAGCAAAAATGCTGGTTTATGATTCATATGGACAGAATTTGAAAATAAACTTAATCATCAAGAAGTTCATCCACTGAAGTGTCTTTATCCAAAAACCTAATAATGGATTTATTTGGTAGTCTAATAATTATGATCTCAGATCCCATAAATGTGTTACATAAAAAGACCCCAGAGTAGAAGGACTCATGGGAAGGAGAACTGAGAATCTGAGTAGCAGTGAGGAGGAGTTTAAGGACAGCTGTGTTGGGCGGGGCACCACGGCCGTTGCCAGGAGGTATCTGGTGAGGCAGGCCAGGCAGGCTAGGTGCTCTCCCCCACACCTGTAAGGCAGGCTAGAGGAAAGGGGGCGGAGCATGCTCGGGCTTCAGAGAGGAGGAGTCTTGCAGGGCGTGTGACTTAGAACCCTTCAGCGGATTAATATCCTATAAATTGTGGTTGATAGACGGAATCCAAGAGAGCGGGACACACACACCTCTGCTCCTCTGCTCACTCGGATGTGACGCCACTTTTCCAGCGCTAATTGCAAATTGATTAGCGAGCAAGGCGGGGAATAAAGAGTGTGTGTGTGTGTGTGTGTGTGGGGGGGGGGGGGGGTGAGTCTAATCGCGACGAGGGATGCCGCACGTGAGGTGACTTCCTAAAGGTATGGCGTCGCACAAATGCCCCTCCTTCAACGACCCCCACAGGGCTGTCACTCCCGGCGGGCGACGTGAGGCACTCACCGAAACACTTGCTCTGATTGGTGGCCCGGTCCACGAAGACTTTGGCAGAGATGACGTTGCCAAAGGGCAGGAACATCTGCATGAGCTCGGCGTCCCCGAACTCCTGCGGCAGGTGATAGATAAACAGGTTACAGCCCTCGGGCCCTGTGGAGACACAAACACAGATGCGTATTCAACGGAGAGCGAGCGAGACGGAGGACATTGGCGCGCTGGCTGGAGTCTCTCTGAGCGCCTCTGCCTGTGGCTCATTGAATGAAGTGCAGGATTTGAAAAGCCTGGCCATCAGAAACCGGGCTAGTGGGCTAATGATGCTGTGGGCTAGTGATGCTGTGGGCTAGTAATGCTGTGGGCTAGCAATGTGGGCTAGTGATGCTGTGGGCTAGTGATGTGGGCTAGTGATGCTGTGGGCTAGTGATACTGTGGGCTAGTGATGCTGTGGGCTAGTGATACTGTGCGCTAGTGATGCTGTGGGCTAGTGATGCTGTGGGCTAGTGATGCTGTGGGCTAATGATGCTGTGGGCTAATGATGCTGTGGGCTAGTGATGCTGTGGGCTAGCAATGTGGGCTAATGATGCTGTGGGCTAGTGATGCTGTGGGCTAGTGATGCTGTGGGCTAGTGATGCTGTGGGCTAGTGTTGCTGTGGGCTAGTGATGCTGTGGGCTAGTGTTGCTGTGGGCTAGTGTTGCTGTGGGCTAGTGATGCTGTGGGCTAGTGATGCTGTGGGCTAGTGATGCTGTGGGCTAGTGATGCTGTGGGCTAGTGATACTGTGGGCTAGTGTTGCTGTGGGCTAGTGATGCTGTGGGCTAATGATGCTATTGCTGTGTAGAAGCACCTTAGCTTAGGGATGTCGTTGGAATGCCTTTAAAATGGACAGCTAATGGCACAGTAAGGCCTGTTTGCTCTAACGTGGCATTTCTACTTGATGAAGTCCCTATGACTGCATCAGGTGTTATCATAAAAATAAATATTACACTCCTTCTTAAAACGCTGAAATCTGCTGAGCTTCACACTCTGAAAGTTACTTTCACATCTCCTTTCAGCACTTGCCCTTAAACTCTCAGATAACGTGCCCCCCCCCCCCCCCCTACACACACACACACACACACACACACACACACACACACACACACACACACACACACACACACACACTCTTTTCCATTGCCACTTCTTCTTTCCTGCTAATTCAGAGTCGAGAACATACAGATGGAACATGGCAATTATCACCTTTTATCAGGGGGTGGGTGGGGCCACTCTTACCTTCCCGCTGTTGCTGGGGGATGATGGCTGGTTGCTGGGGAAACGCTTGGCTGATTGGCGCATAGGCGGCAGGATAGGCTGCTGTTGCGTGGAGACAGATGAGGAGAGGGAACAGGCAGGAGAATCCACATCAATATTCCCAGATTTGACACAACAACTTAAATCATTATTGTATTGTTCTCACTCTCCAGACACTGAATAAATAAATTGCATTATGGCACAGAGCCGGGCCATCCTCATTTTCACTGTGGTTCAGTGCCCAGCGAAAATAAACTGTTTAAAAGGGGCTTTTATGGAATCAGTTGTCCCACAGGCAATGCTAAAGGAGATGTTGTATTAAGTGCTTATCTGGTAAATAAGCTTGCATGAAGATGACTATCCTGGTCCTGATTCTGCATACTAAAGACAGTGGTTTCAGTATGCAGGTCTTTATATCAAGTCCACAAAAGATTGTAGAGGATCAGAGAGATGAACATGATAATTCTAGTTATGAATCCTGCCAGCTGCTGGGTTTGACATCTTGCAGACATTTGTGAAATTGCATAATGTCCACTTCGTCAAGCTGTTCTTAGATCAGCCCAGCCGTTTTTTTGTAATGGTTCAAATTAAATAGGGCCTATGCACTCCTGCATGTGTAAAATCAGAATCAGCGAAAGTAGCAGCCAAGCAAAAGAGACATAGGGTTGCCAACTCTCACGCAATGAGCGTGAGACACACGCATTTGACTGTCTTCACACGCCATACATCCGATCACACGCCATACACCCGATCACACGCCATACACCCGATTTCTCACGCTGAAAAAAATCTACATCCATGATTAAATTAGTTACTAGTTCGCTCTGGCGCCAACCACTGGCGATATAATACTTAATTTGTGTCCATTGAATGCAAAAATGCAAATTTTTCTTCGGCTTGCTCCTGACTCGCCATTTCTGCCTCTTCTCCGTTTGTGTCACTCACTGGTGTGCTTCGGCGCGCGTTTAGCAACGCTGGCTCTGATTGGCTACTATAACGCTGCCTTACCCAATCGCTTACTGACTTGTTAAGTTAAACAGGTGTTACACCGAGAACTGACCTATCAAGATCTGTTACTCCTCACTAGCCTGTATAGTATATCAATATATAGTAACGCACCGCTTTTAATGACCAGTAACGTCAGGAAAAGTAATTAATTATATTATCCCGTTACTGACAAAATGACGCTGTTACCTAACGGCGTTATTTTTAACGGCATTATTCGCAACACTGCTGAGCACACAGAGACACAGAGATGTCAGAGATGACACAGAGATGTTCAGCAGGACTGAGCACACAGAGGAGGACAGAGAGATGTTCAGTAGGACTGAGGAAGCTAAACAGAGGGGAAATAGCACCTGCATAGTGTTGCACACCCGCGTAGGCTTGTTGGAGAGGGTCTGCCACTGTTGGACTCTGTGCTGTAGATAGATAGATAGATAGATAGATAGATAGATAGATAGATAGATAGATAGATAGATAGATAGATAGATAGATAGATAGATAGATAGATAGATAGATAGATAGATAGATAGATAGATAGATAGATAGATAGATAGATAGATAGATAGATAGATAGATAGATAGATAGAGTTTTAAAGTAGAAAATAAGAGGTTGCAATTTGAGAACAAGACATATGAATATGACTGTGGCGACACATGACTAGGTCTCTCTTACATAAGCTGAGGTCAGGTCTCTCTTACATAAATGGGGTCGGGTCTCTCTTACATAGGCTGGGGTCAGGTCTCTCTTTCATAGGCCGTGGTCAGGTCTCTCTTACATAGATGGGTCAGGTCTCTTTTACATAGGCTGGGGTCAGGTCTCTCTTACATAGATGGGGTCAGGTCTTTCTTTCATAGGCCATGGTCAGGTCTCTGTTACATAGATGGGGTCAGGTCTCTCCTACAAAGGCTGGGATCTGGTCTCATACATAGGCTGGGGTCAGGTCTCTCATACATATGCTGGGATCTGGCCTCTCATACATAGGCTGGGGTCAGGTCTCTTTCTTAGGCCGTGGTCAGGTCTCTCTTACATAGATAGGATCGGGTCTCTCATACATAGGCTGGGGTCAGGTCTTTATTGGCCAAGGTGCTTGCTGTGTGTGGAATGCTGGGAGATACCTGGGTATGGGTGAATTCCATTGGTGTAGATGGGTTCGGAAGCTGGCTGGCCGTTGCTCTGGGGAGGGAGGGCACTAAAGCCATTTACCCCAATCGGAGCAGCAATGCTGGGCACTGCAGTGGCACTGATCCCTGGTGGTGTGCTGGTGCCTAAACAAACAAGCAAACAAAATTATGATATTTAAAGACACATGATACTTTATTAGATAAAAGTTAACTCCAGTTACATTATATTCATGGACTGTCTTATTTTGACAATCAGACTTGGTTTTAGTCTATGTGGAGTGTAAATGTAAGTGTTCTCACTTCTTAGGGAGCTAACTAGCCAATAACAACTTGAGAGAGGTACAGTTGGAGTGATGAACATACCTGTAACGTTTAGAGAGGATTACTCTCATGGGTTCACTAATGCTGAGTGTCATAGGATTAGACACACAGACTTAGGCTGGAGCGTTGCAAAGTATTTTGCTCAGCTAATGGTCACATCTAATCTCTGTTTTGCCACCGTGTTTTTTCAGCTCTTTGTTTTGTTTTGTTTTTTTTCATATTTTCCCTTCCAGCTGAGAAGGACATTTAAGTCATGTAGGATTAAATTTGATAGGTATAACCTTACTGAGTAGGCTTTGTGGATTAGAAATGCAGGGGATTCAGAGAGAGAGAGGAGAGAGAGAGAACAAGAGAACGAGAGAGAGAGGGAGAGAGAGTGGGAAAGTAAGCGTGAAGGACACTTTGTTTAATTCATTTTCCCCGACCCTGGATGTCAGCTTACTTATCATCATGGGGCGTCAGAGCCCCTCGCCTGGCGGAGAGTGGGGGTCAGACACAGGTGTGGGATTATCTCTCCCAAATCTTTACCCCTGCATTGTTTCATCAAGGAGTCCCTGCCCAAAGGCATCAGATTGTCCACACACCCAGCACAAACAAAAAGAGGGACATGGAGGAGACGGCAGGACAGCAGCGAGCGCTTGTCTCATTCCGCCACCTGTTTCTAGTCCTTGTCCTTCAACGCTGCCAACAGTGACTCTCCAGAGACGCTCTTCAGGGCAGCGAGCGTACGAAGCACACGTTACTCGACTACGTCCCCACGTATCCCAAAGCTTCACTGTGTCTCCCGGTACAGCAGGTCAAGTTGGTGCAACGAAAACGTTTCTCCGCAGGGGGGGCTTTTTGAGTGGGAGGTGAACCCGTGTGAGAGAGTGGTAGGGGAATGTTTAAAGTCCTCCTACCTGATGAGGGCGTCATAGGGGCAGCCACAAGGCCGTTGACGTTGAAAGCTGCCATTTGCTGCATCTGGGCGGCTGCGATGGCTGCCATGGGGTTGAGATACGAGCCCTGCGTGGCAGCCATGAGAGCGGCCTGCTGCTGCATCATCTGCTACAAGGGGAGAGAGGGATAGAGGGAGAGAGAGAGAGAGAGAAAGGAAGAGAGAAAAATAACAGTGAATAATTGGTGGTGGCATTGCAGGAGAGACAATGTAGGAGATGGTGTGATCACAGTGGAAGTGAGGGAGCTAAGGGTATTGGAAGAGAGGACAGGGTGGGATGTGACTGCTGGTCCCTGCTGAACTCCCAGTGGTTGTTCCACCTCCCGGGAGCAGCCCCCACCCCTCAATGCAGGCATGATGGCACCCATGGTTACTCCAGACGGCAGCTGCTAGCCAGAGCCTGCCTCCGCTCAGGGACCCTGCCCTAATGGCACTGTCTTCAAAGGTAAACCGAGTGGGGTGGTGGAAGGGTCCACCATGAGCCTTGGAGGTGGAGCCTGGGAGGCGGAGCCTGCCCGGTGTTTAGCCCACAGCGGCCCGGGGGGAACTATATTTAGCATTGGCCGCTATCCCCACCGAGCATGTCTGCATGAGTACACGTGATTGGGTGGGTGAAAGGGGGCGGGCCGCAGCAAAGGTGCGCTAGCGGTGATGGAGCGTGGCGGACGGGCAGGTCCTCACAGCGTGCGTGTATGCTCCGTAGGCGCCGAACTGGATGGTCATAGGGCTGAAGATACCGAGCTGGCCCGCCATCTGGTGCATCCTGCGCAGGGTCCGCTCCTTATCCGTGTCGGCAAACTTCACTACCAGGCTGGAGGACGCCCCCTGGCAGGAATGGGAGCAGAGCAACACAGGCCATCACGCTACTTAGTGGAGAGAAGGCATTTGCTTTTTACTGGTCCCTGTCACCGGAGGTGCTTAACTGAGGAACTGCAGTTGGATGAAGCTACGTTCCTCCCTTTCTATAAAGATTCGTAAGACTTCAAAAGATCGAGCTTTGAATGTTTATTTGTTAAATCTGCTGCGCTTTAGATTAATATATGTATAGCTACTTGCATAAGACTGTCGGCTCAATGCCGCAAATATACGTTTGTGTACTGTAAACGTGATTTTCTAGGATCTTAATTGTCGATAAACAAACAAACAAACAAATGATATGAACAACACTGGACTTCTTTCACAGGAACAACATTAAAAAGAATTTTTCATAGGAATGGCGTTAAAAATCAAATGATGAACAGTCTAAACTGCTGGTCACGGCCTCGCCACACGGGCTGCCCTGCGGATATTTAGAGCGCACTGTCATTGCTGGTAGCAGAGGCACACGGGTCAGTCCCAGGGCTCCCTCCAGCAGTCTTAAGAGAAATGCCCACATGACAGTGCACCGGAGCAAGGATCTGTACTGATTCATTTAATTGCACCCTTGGGTAGCCATAAGGAAAAAATTATGGGCGCTCACGCCGGGAAGATGAGATCTGTGAGTGATGGCTATTCGTGCAGGCCTCGGGTTCCTGGGGTAGGTACACGGGAGGAGCAGGGAAGGGGAGACGCCCCACTGAGAGCCCCTTCTCCCAGCCTCGGTGGGGATGACACCCTAATTATAGCTGCCAAGACCGGGTCTCGCAGAGGGGTGAGCCACTGACGAATAGTGAAGGCTTATGGCAGCCATACCGCAGTATTGATGACAACATGCCTCAATTTGCATCCAATTAATTTATTTGAGGGTCGGTGGAAAGAGATTCTTAAGTGATGGCTGCTTGAAAGGCAGTAAGGAACACAGGCGCATGCATGCATAGTGTTAAGGGGGATTTGTCGCTGGTGTTTCTGTTTAATTACAGGAGTTGGATGCCAAGGGGATGAGATAGAAGCCAAACACACACACACACACACACACACACACACACACACACACACACACACACACACACACACACACACACACACACACACACACAGTATGCAAAGGGCAGTGAGAAACATGGTTAGAAGAACTAAGAAAGCCACAGGAGTGGTAGAGGAATGGTGAGAGATGGAGAGACAGCATGAGGGAGAGATTCAGCTTCAGTGTCATCCTCCCCATTAAATCACGCTGTTGTTGGATCCAAGAAAATCACATCAGAAAAGTGACAAAGACTTCTGGGATGTTGCTTTAACAGGGATACAACTGCAGAAGCAGATAGGCAGCTTGAACTTGGCTGTGCCAAGAGTGAAGTGGCCTTTGTGCCCTTTGTGCTGTGGAAGTGGCCCAGGCAGCCTCCAACCCTAACCCCCTAACCCCTAACCCCTAACCCCTAACCCTAACCTTAACCCTAGTAGATGCAGCTCTCAGCCAGCACTTGCAGACATGATAGCATACGAGAGCGGCCTGAAGCGAAGGCTGTCTGGCCACCACGCCACTCACCCCACCACTCACTTCACCACTCACTTCACCACTCACTCCACCACTCACTCTACCACTCACCCCACCACTCACCCCACCACTCACTTCACCACTCACTCCACCACTCACTTCACCACTCACCCCACCACTCACTTCACCACTCACCCCACCATTCACCACACCACCACTCAAATCACCACTCACCCCACCATTCACTTCACCACTCACCCCACCACTCACCCCACTACTCACTCCACCACTCACTTCACCTCTCACTCCACCATTCACCCCACCACTCATTCCACTACTCACCCCACCACTCACTCCACCTCTCATTCCACCTCTCATTCCACTCACCCCACCCCTCTCATTCCACTCATACTCACCCCACCACTCACTTCACCACTCACCCCACCACCACTCAAATCACCACTCACCCCACCACTCACTTCACCACTCACTTCATCACTCACCCCACCATTCACTTCACCACTCACTTCACCACTCAAATCACCACTCACCCCACCACTCACCCCACTACTCACTCCACCACTCACTTCACCTCTCACTCCACCATTCACCCCACCACTCATTCCACTACTCACCCCACCACTCACTTCACCACTCACTCCACCACTCACTTCACCACTCACCCCACCTCTCACCCCACCACTCACTTCACCACTCACCCCACCACTCACCCCATCACTCACTTCACCACTCATCCCATCACTCACTTCACCACTCACTTCACCACTCACTTCACCACTCACTTCACCACTCAACCCACCACTCACTTCACCACTCATCCCACCACTCACTTCACCACTCACCCCACTACTCAGCCCACTACTCACTCCACCACTCACTTCACCTCTCACTCCACCATTCACCCCACCACTCATTCCACTACTCACCCCACCACTCACTCCACCACTCATTCCACTACTCACCCCACCACTCACTCCACCACTCATTCCACTACTCACCCCACCACACACTTCACCACTCACCCCACCACTCACCCCACCACTCACTTAACCACTCACCCCACCACTCACTCCACCACGCACTCCACCACTCACCCCACCACTCACTCTGCTCACTCCTCCACTCTCTCCTGCAACCTCTTCACAGCTCACCCTGCCATTCACTCTGCTGCTCACCCTGCAGCTCACCCTACTGCTAACTCTGCTGCTCACCTCACATGTCACTCTGCAGCTTACCCCACTGCTCAGCCATCGGCTCACTCCGCTGCTCACGCCACAGCTCTGCCCAGCTCTCACCCTTCTACACCACTCCTCAGCTGGAACGCAGCTCTGCAGGGACTGCCTCGCCTCACCCTGTGGGGGCCCCATCCGCCACTCCCCCCATCCGGGATGGCATTTCAATTAGTCAAATCGATTCGGCTGCGCGCCCGTGCACAGCACTGCTATTTTGTCCTTTCTAATTTCATTTCGTCCCACCTCCTGACCTTTCCCTGTTCTCCCCAACTTTACCCCACCGGTGGAGCGACCAGGCTGCAGGATTTAATGAGGTCGACGCACAGCAAACATCTCTCCCTGCAGCACAAAGCGCTCTCTCCTTCAGTTCTTTTTCTCTCTCTGTTTTTCTTCTGCTCCCTCTTTTCCTCTCTCTCTCTCTCTCTCTGTCTCTCTTTCTCTCCCTCTTTC
Organism: Brachyhypopomus gauderio; assembly: GCF_052324685.1. NCBI lineage: Eukaryota > Metazoa > Chordata > Actinopteri > Gymnotiformes > Hypopomidae > Brachyhypopomus > Brachyhypopomus gauderio. Next base: position 9,246,636 of record NC_135212.1, read on the forward strand.
CTACAGCAGAGGAGGCCTGGCATTTAGATCACATTCACTTTCTGTTTTGTGTATCTGTATGTTCAGTTATTTATTTATCATCTCATGAAGAATGCATCTTGCTGGCACAGGTGCACCGTGAAGACACAGCTAGAGGCCAGACAGAAAGGCAGAGAGAGAGAGAGAGCGAGAGAGAGAGAGAGAGAGAGATGATGGATCAGTCAGAGCTGTGACTGTAGATGAGTTTCAGGATGTCACGGTAATAAACAGTACACCTTTTGCCTCTCTAGTGGACTGCATTATTCATACAGTACCATTTAATTTGCTCTTTTTTTGGTCATATTTGTGTTTTGCTATATCGACTCTTGCAGAGTTGCTGTTATCATACTGAAATTCTTTATTGAACCTGTTTGATTATGTTCAATTTCCACTTATGCATGAAAATCAAGTCTCTGTAGCTAAACAAATTGGAAGCAAGTTCACTCTCAAAGGTCAGATCATTGTTTAAACTCTGCCTCTGTCAGCGGGACACGGATGATGTGGTGGGGTGACAGCAGACATTACAGGCACAGCAGGCGAGCAGGTCCCTCTCCCCTCGTTCCCCGCGGAAGGCCGTATCCGCCCAAACAAACCCAATAATCACCACTCGCGCCGGCTGGTGCAGCGCCACCGAAAAATGAATTTGCCGAATTTGATAAGCTGCAACAGGGAGACATCATTCCTGACATGTCTGACTGTGGCATTTGTCACAGGTTCAAAAAACGAATCCCCGTCTCGAGAAGAACAAGTCGCACTTGCGAGGAGCGCCTACATTGGATTTTGCATGGGCCATGGAGATGTAAAGAAGGGGAAAAGACAACAAACCAAGCAAGCAAACTAAAAAGCCCAACAGCTCGGAGTATAATTGATGGATGAGATCGGAGTTAGAGACACTGTGCCGAGCTGCCGGCAGAGCGGAGCCTTGGTGTGGGATTACGACGAAAAAACAGCAGCATGCAATGAAAACAGCTTTGGCAAAGCAACAGGCTTCAAGGTGCATTTACTTATTTGACATAATTTACACTCTATGCACTGACATGAAGACAGATGTTCTTTCTGAGATTCTGAGATATATCAAATAGAGAGCCTTAGCTGTTTCCTGTATAGCTGCACATAAGGTACATACACAAGGTATATATATATATATATATATATATATATATATATATATATATATATATATATTGTGCACATAAAGACAAAGTCAAACATATGCACTTATATATATATAAGTGTGCAGGAAATCCATGAATGAGCTAATCCAGAGAGCTAATCCACTGAAGAGCAAAGAATTACAAAAAAGAAAACTTCTAGAGAGCTTAACCACTGGTAGCTGGTGTATTTGTGCTGTACAGAGAGACGTAGCTCAGTGCCAGCGTGTTTTCATGCTTGGCTGAAATAAATGTACTTGTCCTTTGCGGGATCGAGCAGGCGGGTTTAGCCACCCACTCCCCCTTTATCAACGTAGCACTGAACATCTCACCTCACTCAGTCAGTGCTTTACTGTCTAACCATCGAGAACTCCCCAGTTAACCCCACAGACCTTTCTTAAAACCAAAACAACAAGCGTGCTCTCCAGAAAGTTACGCTCAGTTGCGGAGTTCGCCCCGATACTATTGTGAGGCTGCACGCAGTGAAGGGTGACTTGTGACATTTTTTTCTGCCACATTGGCTCTCTGCGGTGGCCGTCATCAACTCCCCAGTACGCGTCAACACGACCTCGCGCGACTGCTGCCCCCTGCTGGAGCGCACGCCAGCCGCACGTGCTCCTCTCTGCTCTGGGCTTGGGGCGTTCGTCCTGCGACGGTTGCCTCACAAACGACGTCCAAAAAAAAACGTGACAGAACATCGACTAAGCCTGCTTGACTAAAGGATGGAAACTGTGCTGTGGGGATCTGCTCCTGAAAGGAAGTGGACTCCAGACTCCAGAATCTGGGAGTTCTTGAGCCCAAGGCTGATATCTAGAGCTCCAACTGTCTTCTCGACGACATCCAGCAGCACTCTTGCTGAGCTGCCCATGGAGTGGTCAGTGGAGCTGAAAGCTAACACAGGTCTTGCCCAGACAGCGCTTGCTGTGGACACCAGCTTCCAACCCACACACACACACACACACACACACACACACACACACACACACACACACTTCTGTGCCTGCTCTTTCTCTTCCATTAAATCCTGTCATTGCGGCCAAACAGATCTGTGGCCAGGTGATATTTACATACCGTAATACATGTGCCAGCTGCTCTCGTGCCAAACACTGGCACAGTCAGTCCAGCTGCTGGCATCGTACCCACTCTTATGCTTTTATCTCTCTCTCTCTCTCTCTCTCTCGCTCTCTCTCTCTCTCTCTCTCTCTCTCTCTCTCACTCTGTCTCTGTCTCTTGGTTTTTTGGATCCACCATTTTGTTTTAGCCATTGTTGACAACATGTGGCAGAGATATTGTGCAAATGAATAATATTCTCAAGGGTCCCTTTGGCTTGGTTGAGCACTCATGGCCACCTTGTCTATTAATCCATATCAGATTTGGATTGGGTGTGAAGGGAACAGGTGCGGACGCAAACGTGAGTGTGGAGGATGGAAAGTGTTAGCATGGCTTTAGATGCCTCCTTGTTTTGTTACTGTGTTTTCGTAGAGTAGAACACAGAGAAAGAGAAGACAGAAACAGGATTTCACTGGCAAGACCTCGTGATACCATATATCCATTTGTATTTGCCAAGATCTTTGCCAAGAACATTTTCAGTCAAGGCGGTCACTGAAAGTGACAACTTAAAGCACTTAAAGCCGAAGAGCTTTTTCAACAGCAGCGACCACGGCAACCACAGCACCACCACCGCCACAAACAACAGCAGAACAACGACGTCCTCTATATTACTACCACTGTAATTACTGTAACACCAGTGAACTAAATATCAAAGATCAGCAAACGCATCATGGTGTGCTGCAGCTCTACGATCCGTCTAATCAGACCTGACCTTAATGAGGCAGTGTTGACATTAGCACAGAGATTATTTCATGGCATAAAGGGTTTGTTGACGCCACGTGCGAGGTGACGCCTACCTCGCTGCGTGCCAACCAGGACACATGTGACTACTGAATATGCATTGTGTCACTGGCATGGAGAGA
>NC_135212.1:9252277-9254777 GCF_052324685.1 Brachyhypopomus gauderio
AACTGTTCAGTGGATATTCAGACCCTGTGAAGGCCTGTTGCTCTTTAACAACCACACAATGTGGTAAAAGTCTCATGGTAAAAGCTCAGATGAGAGTTTATGGGGCAGGATGAGCCCCAAAAAGTTCTGAGAAGCTGGTCAAACACAAAATACAGAAAGAAAAGTGGTGGCGTGACAAAGGACAGACACACAGGCCCAAGGAAACAAAAGCACATGTTAATCTCTCCTGTTATCGTGACCATCTCTAACAGCAACCTCTAGTCTCCGAGTATTCCTCCAGGAAGACAGACTCCTGCGAGAACCCAACCCCCCCGCCTTCCCCGCCCCCCTCATGAGAGGACGGTGTCTCCACTCTTTTCACTTTATCGGGGGGGGGGACTAGACGAAATGTAGGCCAGGGGCGGCGAGAGCCCGCACCTGTGTTCCCTGTTCCTCACCCTCTCCGCTCTGACCCAGAGAGAACGGGATTACAGTGCATGCCAAAAGCCGAGGCTCACGAGTGGAACGGGAGCGACGCGGGAATCCGAAATTACAGCGCAAATCTTGGGCCTTTGTGTCGGCTGGCAAATGTAGGAGTGGGAGAAAAGAAGAAAAGATCGGGCAGCTTTCGACTGCGAGGTTCCTATGGTCTCTTTTGAATTCACAGCAAAAAAAAATGTGCATGCATGAATTCAGCCTGTTTGAATGGATGACATGTATAGCACATCATAATTATGGAACTAAAAGCCATCTCTATTATTACTGACAGGCCTGAAGTCTATTCAGTTCCCCTTGCTCAAGACACATAGCCCTAAGGGAGAGGTGGGGAAAAAGACAGACGTGGATATTAAACTCCTTGGCCTTTTTTAAATGGTCCAGGGAATCTAACAGGCTAGGAGCCATATGAATTTACATCCACACTGGGAAAAGTGGAAAGTGTTCTGTTCTCTGTGGCACTGCTGCTTTGAAAGGGAGAAGGTGGTCAGCTTTGAATTTCTGAAACCTGCCCTTACTACCGCTTCGGCCAAAATCATGTGCAGTGACAAGGTCTTTAAAGATCAGGAGGGACTGAAACACACACACACACACACACACACACAAGCTTGAATGGTGTTGCAAAGAGAAATGTGGTAGATTTTGTTTTTTGCAGCTAGAGGAACTGTTTAGATGTCGGGTGCATCTCACTACAGAGCCGAGAGGGATCCTGACAGACCTGGCTGAAAGGAAAACGGAGAGCAGTTATATCACAGAGATGTTTTACCACTGAGGGTCCATTTGGATGCACCGAATTGCCTTATGCACACAGCCCCTGAGCTTCTCAAGCTTAATCAGCTGTCAGTCACTTGCAGGCCACTGTGAGCTGGTGGAGAGAGAGAGGGGCAAAGAAAGGAGACAACGCGCGGAGACAACGCCTGGATACAATGCTCGGAGACAACGCCTGGAGACAATGCTCTGAGTCAACGCTCAGAGTCAACGCTCAGAGAGTTGCTAGAAGTCATGTGCAAGAAAGATGGATGCTGATGCCCATGTATGCAAACAGGCACACACACACACACACACACACATACACACAAGCGTGCACACAGCTCAATACAACATAGAGGATAATAGATACACGCAAGGGTACCCACACAGCATATTGTTCAGACGACCCTCCCCCCCCCCCCCCCCCCCCCCCCCCTGATGGGCTTTTCAACATCATCACATTATCTCATGTCAAAACCACCAAACCGCACGCTCTGCTGGCTTATAGACATGCAGAGATGAATGTGTCTATCATAATGCCCAGCACGGCACATCTCCCAGTAGCCCACAGTGCAGATAACGCACTAGAATGCTCAGACTGGGCTTCCATACAACCGGAGTGGGTGACACTCCTTTCCCTCACTATACATACTGTTTATCAGGGCTTTCCCCAAACATATAGACACGTAGCTCGGCTCAGTTCCCAAGTGATCCGCAAACATCAGGAAAACAACTGCAAAAAATGCGAACACTCTCTTGGTTCCTATGAGTTTCTGTGTCTGCCCGCCTACTGTAGGCACTTCAGACGCCCTGCATTACACATGGATTGAGATTGCTGTGGAAACTAGAGCACATTTTGCCTTTGTCAGATTGTCAGATAGTGTGGAAGCGGCTGTATGACTATTTGCATTGGAAAGAACATCCCAGCAGATAGACCAGTACAGATTGGCTTACAGCGTCTTCATGCGGCAAAGCATCAAAGACTGTTAATCTCACATCTCAGAAAAAAGTCTGAATGTGTCTTGAGTAAGGTATGAGATTCTGAGAGAAACCCTAGTCCCTGTGGGCTGGCCAGTACCTGAGTATCTCCATATGTCCTTCACTCTGACTTTTCTTCCTGAGTGTAGAGTACTGCTGATTTGTTAAAGAGGATAGTGAGTGATCACTGCACCTGGTCTAACTCAAAGATGACTACCCTCCACTCCTACATCAGAACCCATCAGAATGAGTAGAGAGACAAAGAACACTCCTTCAGCCGCGGTCCTCCCAGAGTTGT